>NW_018128208.1:547735-576295 GCF_001952655.1 Monopterus albus
GATCCCGAATACAGGCGGCCGAAATGAGCTTTCTCTGCAGGGCGGCTGGGCGCACCCTTAGAGATAGGGTGAGGAGCTCGGTCACCCGGGAGGAGCTCAGAGTAGAACTGCTGCTCCTCCACATTGAGAGGAGCCAGCTGAGGTGCCTCGGGCATCTGTTTTGGATGACTCCTGGGTGCCTTCCTAGGGAGGTGTTCCGGGCATGTCCCACCGGGAGGAGGCGCCGGGGAAGAACCAGGACACGCTGGAGGGACTATGTCTCTCGGCTGGCCTGGGAACGCCTTGGCATTCCCCCGGAGGAGCTGGAGGAAATGTCTGGAGAGAGGGAAGTCTGGGCATCTTTGCTTAGACTGCTGCCCCCGCGACCCAGTCCCGGATAAGCAGAGGAAAATGGATGGATGGATGGAATACGATTCTTCCAAAAATATGCAGGTGCAAGAGTCACTGGTTATATCAGTCAGCGAGGTAACAAAGGTAAATTCACTGTTGTCCATTTGCACTTGTGCTTTCAACAAATTACTATGTTCCTTTACCTGTGAATGTGGCTTGACTTCCAGATTTATCACCAGCTATTTAGTAAGTAGTCATTTAATAATCACGGTTGTACAATTACCAGCCATTTTAATCAACACCAAAATGTGACTCTGCAAACTCATGGTCCTACCACACATGAGTTTTTATTTAATTTGTCTGATTAAACCTGTGTGCTCAGGGCGCTGGTGGCCGGTTTGTAGTGACTGTGTGTCAGGAACATCATTTGTAGAAAGGTGGAGTGTATGCTTCAATGGAAGTGGGCCAGATACAGCTCTTACTTAAGAAAAAAAAATACAAAAGCAATGGTATCAAACTACTTGAAGTAAAAGTAAAAGTATTCACTATGCAGAGTGTCACATTTTTGTGGATGGATAGATGGATATATAGATAGATAACATAAGTTCGGTATTAAAATAGAAGTTTGGTATTAAAATATCCTACGTTACCATAAAGAGGATTAAATGGCTTCCCAGTGATCTTATATGACAGGTGGCATAAAGTCAGTAAACACATCAGATACACCGAATGACAGAATGAGAGCAGGGGGTTATAATGTGATAATGAGACATGCTGATGTGAGTCATACTGTTGGTGAGGATGATGTGCATCTCAGTAGACAGGAGTGAACAAAAACATTAAACCTGAGCTGGACACAGGGAGCACTGAGGTCAGAATATGTTTCAAATTGTGATGTCTTAAAATGTCTGTGGTTGTTCCCATTGAGCTTTGGCAACACAAGAAACCACAGAGAGGAAGATCTCTGACAGCTGTACTGTAGCTCAATCTGCTCTGTGCAGTGATGGATGACATGTGGTTGAACATCACTGGAGGGCAGTGGCACTGATAGCAGGAGGTTTACACTGAATGATGTGAACAAGAGAGGGGCTGTGTGGGAGAGACATGATGGGTGAGAGATGTTGGAGGTGGAGACGGAGAGAAAGAGATCGGAGGCACTGAAGGGAAACTATTTGCTGTAATTACACCTGTGTATCCTTTTAAAGGAGTGTATAGCTGCGAGCTTCATTCAATGACATACAATGACACATTCAGAGGCAGGGACGCACTGTAATTTCACAGTGATCGTGTAAATCAAGATTCCTTTGCCTCTTTTCTCCTTTAATAAACAGACTCCTGCTCCAATCCAATTTGCACACAAATGAAATCATTAAAACATGCTTCCCTTGAGACGTTTACCCTCGAGTTAGTAACTTATCTCTAAAAAACACAAGCCTCGAACCCTGATGGAATTAGCCTTCTTTGTGTTTTGTGTGTGTGTGTGATGAATTTATGGTCTATGTGTCTGGGTGTGTATATAGGGGGAACTGAAAAGGTTATAGGGGGAAATGTGTGTACCTGTGTGTATGTGCAGAAAACGTGCACAAAAGTATCACCGTACACACAGGTATGCAATGCTGTGTAGGTGAGTCAATTAGGGAACAAAAGAGAGGAGAGCACAAATGACAAGGGGAGAAAGAGTTAAAGAGAGACTCAGGAAATAAAGAAAGCTCCAGTTATGCTGCTCTCCTTTGGTTTCCCTTCACTGACCTCCCTCAGCTCAGCTCCCACACCGCTGGAATGCACAGCTTACAACAATGTGTGTGTGGCTGCGTGGGTGTGTCCTATATGATTATAAAGAGGCTCTTCTGTTCAGTTCCAGCGTTAGAATAAACTAAGTAGACTTACTTAAGTAAATGTACTTAGTGCACTTCTGAGGCACTTTTACTTTACTTGAGTATTGTTGTATGCCACTACATTTACCTCTACTTCATTTTTTGACTGTGTTTTTTTGTTATATGCCTGACATAAGGTCTGTGGTTAATACAAGGCCTGTACATTTTCGTGTTTTGTTCTATAAAATTAAATATGTAAGTAAACACCCCACTTGTGTTTTTAATGCTTTTACTTGTCTTAAAAAAGGTGGTTGCTAACAAGAGGCTAAATGAGAGTTTAGAAACTGTCTGGGGTATCGTATTTGAGCTTCAAAAATCATGAAAGTTGTGTTTTCTTGTGAAGATTATTTTGCTGAACAAAACGTGTACGTGTCATAAACTATTGTTTGTCACATTTTCCACAATAATCCAAAAACTTATGGAAAAATCCCTTTGGCTTTTTATCAAGGGAACCAGGCTATGCTAAGTTCCAAGGTTGGCCTACAAAAAAACATCATCCCTATGGCACTTTGTATAGTTAGGTTACTTTCAGGTACAGGATTTTACATAAAAATTGACATTTTACTGTTGCCATGCTGTCTTATCACCCTCATGTCTGTATGTTAAAAATGAAACTATAGCCAGCAGCCAGTTAGCTTAGCAGAGCACTGGAGTTAGGGGGGAAACCGATAGCCTGACTGTCCAACGGTAATAAAATCAGGATACTAGCACCTTTGATAATGCATATTATTTAATTAGGAAATCAAAGTGAACAACACAATCAATGTGAAAACAACATTTATGTTCCCTCCACTCACTACACTAACTGTTAAAATAAAATGTCTTAAATGAGACTAAGCTAACTGTACTATTGCACTGAGGCTTCACAGTTGATAAAAATTTTGTGTAGTTGTTACATTTCAGATGTTTATGAGTCGGTAGCATCGACTGTATAAAATACAGATGACATGGCAGCTCCCAGAAGTGAAACAACAGCCACGTGATCGCCCCCTGATGGGGCCAGTACAGGTGGTTATGAGCCAAAATAAAAACTCAAAGTGCAAACTAAATACATTTTTCCCAGAGGTCACTTATGTGGTTTTTGGTAGATGTTATCATGCTGTGTGTATAAATGGTCATTTTTTGTTAAGTTTGCTTTTAATAAGTTAGTAGATGATATATAAAGAGGTGTATTTCCACTGATTTGACAGCTTTGATTGGTGATCCAATGCTGTCACTCCACTCCTCATCATTACGATGCAACCTTTCTTTGTAAAACAGTTAGATGGCAGCCACTGTAATCATTATATTTTGGCTTAATGTTTGCATTTTTCTACCTCATTAATGATATCTTATGACCTTTTGAAGGGGGCCTGACCCTCAGGTTGAGAATCATGCACTGGAAACTACCAATCTGGATGTAAACTACCAATCTGGATGTAAACTAGTTAAAACTAGCTCCACCTGAAGTAACTACAAAAGCAAAATGTTCCTTACAGATAACGACATATATGCATTAATGTCATTCACATGACCCATTTCCTTGACAACAAGTGTTTTTACTGTTAATATGTTTTGTTTGTTTGTTTTTTATACATTTTGCTGATAATATTTTTTTTAAACAGGATTTTGAATGGAGAACTTTTACTTGCTAAGCAGCGTTTTTTTGCACAGTATACTGGTAAGAATGTGACTCCTTATTGCAGCACTGCTCACTTTGACTCAGTTCTTTTCAGCTTTTCTACTCGTCATGGTATAATGGCAGTCCAACAGAAACATCAGAATTTATTTGCATGATGACTGCACTTTGCATGTTGTTGTTGAAGGCCTTACATGAACGCATCCCTAGATAGCTTAACCAAAAAAAAAAAAAAAAGAAGATGTTCTCATTTGTTCCTTCTGGTGTCGAGCCAATATTTGGTTTAGGTTTAGGGATATCTGCTTCTGCTACGCGTGTGCTGCTAAATCAGTACAACTGAAGAACTCAGCAACAAGTCTTTTCAGAAACAATGCCATGATTATTCTGGGTCATTCTGCATAATAAGCACTTTTAGTTTAAATTCTGGACACTTTGACATTTCTTCTGAGTTACTGCTTCGTAAAGGTTTTCATGCAGTGCTTTTAATCATAACAGAGTATATTTGCATGTTGGTATTAGTGAGTATCTGAGTAGTATATTCTCCTAAATCTGTCTAGAGCTGGAATCAAACGATACACAGTGCAGTGATGCTGTGTCTTAATCAATACAGCAGCCTTTAAATATCAAAATACACATTAATATGTAGCACGCACATCATGATTTTAATAATAATCTCAATATTTGGTCTCATACTCCTCTATGCTTATGATGGCAAAGATGAGGCCATAATGAGTTTATCTGCTGACTCTATTTCTCCTCTTCATGCTCTGAATGTGCTGCATGAATTAGCAATTATGATAATACAAATATGTAAGACTGATATCTACATACAAGGGGCAAGACAAGCAAATCAAAGTAGCTGTGTGCTAAAAAGTCAACGTACACACACACACATTTGTGACACCACTCTTTGCTGAATGACAGTCTTTACCTGGAACAGCTGGCTATGGCCTCTGGCGCTGAACCTGACCATGAATGAGTTTTAACACTTTACTTGAAAGCAATAAACTGAGGGGACTCCATTTGCTTGATGTTAACAGTATTTCTGTAGCAACTGTCAAAATGAAAAGATGTTTTTTTTTGTGCAAATGTATTAAAAATCAAAATTTGAGGGTTATTGAGTGTAGACTGATTTTATTCATTTAAAACTAAATCTACATCACAATGAAGTGTGCCAAATGTGAAGGAGTGTGAATACTTCCTGAGGAACCCTGTTCACAGGAATAAGCTCTGTCCCTGCACTGTCACCACAGGGTCATTAGTTTCGCACTGTGTACTCTCCAACTTGCCTTCTCTGCACTTTATCATTTATCCTCATTTGTTCCCAACAGATTCAACTGAGTCAAACTCTCTCGCAGCAGCTCGCTCTGTTTACCAAACAGATTCAACTGTGAAACCACCAACTGAGACAGGGCTTAAAGAAATCACCTCACAGCTACAAAGTCTTTAAACACTTTGTGTCTCTGCAGAGGCACCACAGCTAAAACCTCCCAGATCACTGGGTGTCTATCATTCTGGTGCTGGGGTCAAAATTAAGTCTGTTCAAAAAAACATCTCTCAGCACCTCCAAAGTAAAATTGTAATTATTAGTTGATCAACAGAAATAACACAGGAGCCACATAGTTAAAACTAGGATGCATGGCAATGTGTGGTCAGTGCTTTAACCGGAGCAATCACAACACAGACTTGCAGCAGCCTAACAGGGATAAAAAACCTCCAAGCAGTGTTGATAACATTAAACACAAAACAAACACGACACAAGTAATTACAATTATGCTCACATTCATAAGCACAAACGCACACACACATTTCCCTGAAGAGATTAGTGGGAGAAAGAAAGACTGAACCAGTGAGGGAGGGCAGGGGACAGAAAGAGCTCACCTTTCCTCATTATGACTACCCTCACCTATTCATCCCGCTCACCTGGGTTAGGGGATCACTCTCCCTCCTCTCCCACCTTCTCTAGCCCACCACCATTCACCTCCCAGAGATGGCCAGATAAAGCGAGTCTTTCAGCTGAAAACGCACTGACGCTGCCACTGTGTGTCCCAGCCCCCCCCTCCCCTCCCCTCCAACAGCCCGGCCCGCCCAGAGGCCCAGCCCTGAAACTCATCCAAGCAGACGGAAAACTTTCTCACACTCACACCTGCCAATCACACACAGCTACAGTGTACAGGAGCAGACAAAGAAAAGAAAACACTAGGCACAAGGAAAGTGTGACAAACACATGCAGTACGTATACAACAAACACACACAGGAGCAAAAAGTACACAGATAAGAGAAGCTAATTGGCTCTGGGCCAAAGAGTCTCACAGGTAAATGGGCTGATGCTAATCGCTAAGCGGAAACCTAAGCCAACTCTGTGTTACATTCTTGACAGTGCTCAGTGGCGATGCGTTAGGAGTCACAGACGGATTACTGAATGGGTCCCTTTGGGCCCCTGAACCAAGGCTTTTGTATGAAGTGACTGTTAATATTTCTTGTTAGGAAGTCAGTCAAACAAAGAGATGCAAAATGAGTATAAAATAAGTACAAAGCCACACAAAAGGCCCACAATGTCAAAATGAGTGACGATGCAAAATGTCTACAAAGACATGCAAAACACTCCCACAGACAAAAAAAAGAGTAAACATAGCCACAAAACATCCAAAAAGAGACACAAGGCAACTAAGAAAAGATGCAAAACTTCTAAAAGGAGATGCAAAACAACCACAAAGCGATGCAAAATATCTAATAAAGAGAGAGAGAAGCAAGACAAGTTAAACTAGACACAAAAAGAGGTGTTAAGAGACTTAAAACAACCAAAAGAAAAGATGCAAAACAACTAAAAGAGACATAAACAAAAATGACGGGTTTAAGGTTGGAGCAAATGTTGGTTATGGTTAGGATAAGTCTCCTGGAAATGGATGTAAGTTTATGTACAAACCCTGTAAGTGACAACCACAAGCATGTGTGTGTGTGAATCTGAAGCTTCACCTGGGTCTTGTGCAATATTGCAAAAATCATTACAACACACTATGATTATGAATTAGAATCACAGGGCCTTTTGTTGCCAGTTCTGTAATGCTTTCATTATGAAAGACAAGTCAACCATGTCGGGGGCGATCAAAGGCAGAAAAAAAAAAAGAACAAGAGGGCAGAAGGATTTCTTCCACTGGAGGAGAAAATCTGAGGAACAAATCCCTACAAAAACTGTGGCTCAGTGTTTCATGTACTTGCCAAGTCATTTTGAAGGGATTCCCTTCAGTTCTAGTCTGATTGATAAACAAGCATTAACTGCTGAAATGAAGAAACCAGGAAAGATGGGTGGTGGGATGGACTGATGGCTCTTTAACAACAGGGTGACTGGAGGAGTAAAGAGCTGTGCCAAATGACAGGATTTGTGTCACTCACTTCTATTAAAGCTTCCTGTTCCTGTAAGGTTCTCAGGGCACAAAGCAAACAAACTACATGACGTGAACAAGACTATAAACTGTTATCAGCCTGAAACCTTCTTTACTCTACTTTCTTTATCCTTGTAAGTATTTATTAGTTGTTTGTGTTATTAAATGTCAGAAGGTGATGTCTTCAAATTATGTGTTCAGAAGTCCAAAAACTGAAAGAGGTTCAATTTAGTTTGAAAGAAGTGATCAAATTTATCTATTAGAATGTTACATTTTGATAGATGAATTTGATTTGAAATAGATTCAATGACTCATCATTTCAGCTCTAACTAATGTGTGATATATGCAACAATGTGCACAGGTGGTTTTGTTTGGTGAAGAGGCCTTTACAGTTGAAAACCTCCATCTCTGCTTACTAAGGTTTGTGTGGTTTTATTTTTTTAGCTTCGTCCTGCATCACTGTAATAAAATAAGCAGAAGAGAAACCGCTGGAGGAGGAAAGAGAAAGGCAGACGGAATAATCGATTTCTGTTTCTTGGCCACACATGCATACTGTTGTGTTGTGGAAGATTCATTGGTCTGCTCGATAGTGAGGGCACAAGACGGAGTAGCCGGCAGTGTGATGCTTGATTGTACAATATCAGCTGCTCAATATGCCCACGAGAAAGCAACAGAAACAAATTAATAAAAGAACAAAGCTTAGGATAGATGAAGAAATGGAGGGAGGACGAGAAGAAAAGCACGCAAAGGAAGGAAAAGACTGAGGAGATCACAGTGTAATGCAATATAAATCGACAGCAAACTACAAATGAGATTCTTGGTAAGTATGATGGAATTTATTTTAATATTGTGAATCCATGAAAACGTTTAGCTGAGGTGGTACGGCAAGCAGATCTTGGCACGTTATTCAGCAGGCCTGCCTTAGACCAGTGCTTCTCGGCCTTTAGCACTTGTCTTAAAATGAAAAAGTCTACTTGTGTAGCCTGTTTTGGCATGAGTAATGATCCCAGTGTGGACACGACCAAAGAGTAAATTATTTTTCTGACACAGCTTAATGTGAAGTGTGTTTAGACACGTGATGGTGTGAAGCGTGCCACTGTGCTAGCACTTACACTCATTAGCCAGAACAAAGCCAGCAAGCCTTCAGTTATAAACAGTAATAAATCATTAATAAAGCATAACTGGTTTCTCAATTTGCAATAATCAGTAAAACTTAGTCGACGCCTATCATTAATAAATGACTCTCTGAGTCTGTAGTTAAAGATGTTAGTAAACCGTTTTTAAATGGATTTTAGTCCAGATGTCCTGGAACCATTTTCTAGAAGGTAGGAGGTTAAACAGTCCACTGGTGGGGGTCGTTTTCAGTTTTGTCACTTAACAAGGGGATTGTCTTTTCCATAATCACATACTATTAAATAGAAAAAAAGATGTTCTGGTTATTGTAAATTATTTTTCATGTCATCCCGCTCTCCATTACAGGCAGAAAAGGAAATAAAACATCTGAACTCTGTGTGTCATTGTTATTCTGCTCTAGCCTCAGTTTGAGTATATGGTTGTACTTGAAGCTTAGCCTGTTGCCTTGGAAACCATACTGATAACACTGCCCCTGTACTTACTGGCCAGGCGTATATGAAGGGAATGACAATGTGTCCATTAGTCCCATCCTCTCCTCGTTCTAATCCTCCATTGTGTCCTCGGTGGCGGAGCAACTGGGAGTTTCCACCCAGGATCCCTGTGCTGCCCGACCCAAAGGTGCAGGCTCCAGTCGGGACAACCCGGGCCTGGTACTCCTTGAGGCAGGCTTGGAAGAAAGTGTCACATTGGTCCCTGGAGGAGCAGCGCTGACCCCCACTCGCCTGGAGGTCACAGCAGTGTCCTGTCTGCAGGAGTCCATGTGGGTTCTGGAAGTGACGGATCTGAAGTTCAAACATTCCCACTGCATGCACTGCCTGAGTCCAGAGAGAGAAGTGGGAAAGGCGGAGAGGAGAGAGTCGCATTAGCATAATATCTGCTAACAAGCAGGCACAGTGCACAAGCAATTACAGCAAACAAGTCCTCAGAAATCAACAGATGAATTACATTTAAAGGTAACTTCAGGCTGTGTGAAAATTCAGGGCGCCACACACATTGGACACTTTAAAGAACAGGCATTGAGACCTGTGCACTGCAAAAATGGCTGCCTCAGTGGCGGAGGAAGCAAAGGTTGTGACTGTTTCAGAGTTAGGTCAGGTGGTAAGGGTAGTAAGCTTTTATCTGCGTTAAAATGAAGAGGTGTTTAAATTATCATCCACTACAGTTGCACGTACCCCTTTAGATTAGAAAATGAACCACAGTGCTTTTCAGAAACACATTCAGAATGTACTACAGTTGCACGTATCCCTGTAGATTAGAAAATGAACCATAGTGCTTTTCAGAAACACATTCAGAATGGAGAATGCAGGACATACAGTCTGCACGCTTCTAGTGCAGACAGTCTGGAAGGTCTCAGATGTCGAGCCGCATGCACACGTCCACACAGGGGACTAAACTGATACTTGTGAGCTTGGACAGATGACAAAACTCTACCTCACAGTGATCCCACAGAGACTATTGTGGCCATGCAGAAGTCATGGAACCCATGAGCCCTCTGTAAAACCACAGTTAGCAGGTTTTTTAAATGTACAGATTAACCACTTGAGATGCAATGTGTTAATTACTGAGCTTGCCAGGACAGCTGTTTTCAGTCTTTATGTCAAATCAAGCTACCAGCTTCATATTTAACATACAGACATGAGAGAGGCATCACTCTTCTCATCTGACACTCCACAAGAAAGCTAATATACATATTTTCTAAAATGTCAAAGTCTTGGAGGCTAATATTTAAACCACATATCAAGATCAGATTTTTCTTTCCATGTCTCCCTCACTTGTTGTTAACAGTAAAAATAATGACCGCTCATTACGATATAATTTAACCATGATGTGTTTTATCTGATCTTTTTTGTTATCATCTTGAAAAAATCTTTCATGAAAACTCAAATATTAAGACAAGCAAGAAGAGAAAAAGTTTGATGGACAGTGAATCTCCTTCAACCACAAGGAAACTAAACCCCCGTTTTGAGCCCAAACCTTTACGCTATGGTTTGGCAACATTTGTGCATAATCTGCTTTTAACAACAAACGGCTGCTTTAAAAGAAAAAAGGTCAGAAAAGTTCTTAGGGACAGGTGCATGGGACCTTTAAATGGAGAAAAGAACCAGAAATCTCTCACACCGTCAGTCACTCAGGCTCAATTTAAACATCCCCTGTAGCTCTGGCAGGTAGGTATCTGATGAAAACAGATCAAATAAACACCAGTGTGTGTGTTCTTAAAGTGTTAGAGAAGAAACTTTAAGAGTGGACCATCATTATTTCCTGTACTTTGTTGTTTTGCTACTTCTAGGAATCTGCAGCACTCATCTCTTCTGTGTCATCTGTTTATCGGTGTGTCATAAAATAACAGCGGTCAGGCCGCAGGCAGAAGGGAAAGACAGAACTCTGCCAAAATGTAACGTTTCCATACAAATCGTGGACAGATAACTAATGATCTCTCTCAGCTTCCAGCCCTCCGCCTCATCTGCCCTTGTTTTCCTTTCTTTCTTAAACACCACTCCCTTCTTATTTCGCTCTTCCCAGGGGACAGCGACACTGGGAACCCACACTTTCTCCTCCTCCTCCATTCTTCCTCTATCTGGGAACAAGCTGTAACGCTCCTGTCATTTCTCTTTCTGCGGCCATCAGCTTTTTTCAGCATTGTTGCCGTTCTCCTTTTCATCTGCCTCCCTTCCTTTCCTCTTTGTTCCCTCCCTGTGTAGAGATGGGTGGAGGGGACACACACACACACACACACAGTCACTTCCACACACACTCTAGATTTAACAAGCCCCCATGAGAGTCTCAGAGCGCCGGGGTCAGGTATGTGTGTGTGTGTGTGTGTGTGTGCACATGTGTGTCTGTGTCAATGTGTCAGTGAATGAAAACAATGGTTGTTGGCTTCTTCCAACAACTGCTAACACAAAAAAATGAAGCCTCTGTTATCTGAGTTCACCATGACACCTCTGCTGATGAATATACTGGAATAACTCAAAGCCTTGATTGCACTAATGATAAACTAATGATAGCTCATTACGTGCAAGAATCAGAATCACGTATCCCCTGTGGTGTTGTGCTCTCAATCACATTCAGAAATTACCAAGACCTATAAGATCTCATGAGTTCACTAGAGCCACTCTGTTTGGCTGCAACTCTCTCCCCAGAGCAGAGAGGGGGGGTGTATGTGTGTGTGTGTGTGCGTGTGTGTGTGTGGGGGGGGTTCATCTACATCAAAAGCTTTGTGGAGATACAGTGACACTCATCACTCTACATCCTCCTTTCTTCCTCTCCTCCTCTCACTGCCCAAGCCATTCTCTGCATACCAGCATTTCGATACTTCAGCCAGACCAGAGAGAGAGCGAGCGAGCGAGAGATGCCCGTCTCCGCATGGGACACATTGACATTAATGGGTGAGCCCCTGATCTCTGGCGAGGAAAGTGAGACTAGTTGAGTTTGCACAGGCGGACAGGATTAAAGGGAAAGTTCAAAACCAAAAAAAAACCCCAACAATAAAGATCACTCACTCGGTATCTGTTGACGTCACCAACACACTGTCAATAGTCTAAAGCAAACACGTAGAATAATAACATGAGGTGAATTAAAATAGTCTTTGGTGCCAACTTTCTAAAAAAAAGTTTTTCTATGTGGTAATTAATGTCTATATAACTGGTAAACATACAATTTACTAATACTTTAGAGAACAGTCATAAGCCATTAATTAAAAGGACAGACTCCCTTTCTGTACAATTTACTAATACTTTAAAGAACAGTCATAAGACATTAATTAAAAGGACAGACTCCCTTTCATTGTTTTGTGAGCACTTTAATTTATTAGTATGACAATGTTCGACTAGTCACCTTCTGGAAAAGGGCTGCAGGACATCTGGGCCAAAACCGATTTATAAGCTGCTTATTAACATTTATGCTGTAATTTCAAAGTTGAATGATTATTGGTAAATTTACTTCTAATTTGTTTATTTCAGAAACCGTATGTTCTTCAGTCTACAAATGAAACTTGTTCGCTCTGAATGGGATGCTGCTCTGAACAAGACTATGACAAAGAATGTGAAACTATTTGTGCAAGACAAGCTTCAGACACATCTGACACTGAAACAGTGTGTGCTGCACTGCAGTGTAAGCTTTGGGAACAAGAACCCTAAAGAAGTGCAGTGATTGTGTAGTGACTGTAGTGACTGCAGTGACATGCAGCAACTGCTGGGCTGTGACGGAGCTTAGGAATCGCTCTGTTCTAAGCATCTCCTGATGAGGACGTTCTCCTGTCTTCTGCACAGCAGCACAGTATGTTTCACACTGCAGTGCAGTCAGAGAATGGAGGGAGTGGAGAGTGTTGTTCCTCAGCTGTGAAGGCTGTGAGAGCTGTGAAGGGCTATTCACACGCCCTGGAGTTTGTGTGCAGAAAAAACATGCACATAGTATCGCATGTGTTCACATGCACTCTTTAGAGCACCTCTGGGCCTGTTCTGGCTACTGCTGAGTGCTCTCTCACATCACAGGCATCCTGATCAATGCACCAGCTGCCTGACAGGGCAAAAAGGAACATATTTTGTGATTTTTCCACCTTCATGTCTACATTTGAAGTCTGTGACATACTGCCCATAATGCTATCAGCGGCTTGTCAGAATGATTTAGGCCTATAAAACCTATTGCAGTAACTTTTGGACTCTACTGTTATCTATAAAGCACTGCAACACAAAAAACAAAGTCTGACTGTAACCATGAGATGTAACTACACTGGGGATAAGAAATAGTAAGAACCTGGCAAAGAGTTTGTGTTTGGAAAATTAGACATTGAGCTGGCAGGTAGACATGCTTAAGATGGAGATGCAACAGTTCTTTTATTAACAAGGGAATAAGCAGGTGAGTAAGCGAGATGTTGTTTATCCTCCATTATTTCAGTGAGGAGCATCCACCTAATTGGACTCTTTGTTGGGCACACAGACTTTCTCATAACACTATCAGATAAATGATATATATGTTATTATATTTCCATTCCGACTCATATTTAGCTCTGATGCTTGCATCCCATGCTTCTAAAGTTCGATTACTGTAGTTCTCTGTTGTGTGGTATCACAGAGAGCAGCGGGCTGAAACAACAGGTGGGCACAGCGCCATATGGGAGCAAAATGAGGGCAGCACAAAAGGGAAATTGACTATGTGTGTGTGGACTCCATTATTCGCAGTTTTCACACAGCTATGATAAGAAATATAAGTTCAACCAGAGCTTAAAACATCAGCTACAGGGGTTTAAGAGCATGTCGCCGGAAATAGCACTTAATCGGTGGCTTACCTGTGGCTGTACCGTAAGCGCGATGAGAACAATCACAGTCCGAGGCAGGTGGAGCTGTCCCCGCTGTCGCCCAGCCTTCATGTCTGGCTTAACGATGATCTTTCTCCCGTTTCTGTGAACGAGCCGAGTTATCCTGTGCGCTCTTGAGCTCTCCATCCCTGCGTCAGGGGACTGGAAGCCGTGTTGTGCGCTTTGCCGGTGGTGTTGCTGTCTCCCTCCTCCTCCTCCTCCTCCTCCTCCTCCGTGTGTGTACGTCCGTGTGCCCAGCTTTCCTTCTCTTCGGTCTTAAACCCTGGAACTCCCGCAGAGGCACTTCATCGCGTTCACTTCAGAGAAACTACCTCCGCTTGGACTGATCCCCCACCTGCCATATACACTTGATAACCGTCTTGCTGCTGTGTCCAGGGTGGATTTCCTCTGGGGATGACACATGCACAC
Source organism: Monopterus albus (assembly GCF_001952655.1). NCBI lineage: Eukaryota > Metazoa > Chordata > Actinopteri > Synbranchiformes > Synbranchidae > Monopterus > Monopterus albus. Next base: position 561,797 of record NW_018128208.1, read on the forward strand.
AGACACAGAACATAAACACGCTCCCCTTGTACTGTATTCTTCCCTCCACCTGCGTTAAGAGGCTTTAAATGTCCAGTCTGCCGGTTCACTTGACTCGATCTCTCATCCCAATTAGCTGACACACTTTCTCTTCTTCTTCTTCTCTCTTTGAGCCGGGTCCATGCACAGCAAATTAAAAAACCCAAATAACATCTATAATCATCCTATTATGAGAGTGTGGAGGTGGCGATCAAAGTTGTGCCTCTCTGGCGCAATGATTTCACAAACAGCCGGCTGGTCATTTGTCAACCCGATACGAAGCCCGGCGGCGACAGAGTCAGTGTGGGAAACAAGGGAGAGGGAGAGAGCATGTGAGGGTGTGTCCTGAGGCAGGGAATATCCGTCCTTCAGCTGCTGTCCGGATGGTTCCCAGAGTACACTTATACTCTCATCCCTTTCTCTCGCTCACCCTTTGAGCAAGCGGCAGACCAAGATGAACTTTTTTCTATGTAATCCGCATTTACGCATGGGTTTTTCCTCAATGGGCTTCGTTTCTCACTTGTCCTTTCCGGGTTTCGTGTTTCCTCTCTACCTTTTATTACACCTGACTAGTTACTCTCCTCTAGTTTCAAGCTTCTGCCTTCTCCAGCTCACTTCAAAGCTCGGCCAATTAATTGTTGCAGCTTTGCGCGGGCTCGAGTGGCCTTTGAATGGGAATGTTTCTATAGGCTTTGACGATAAAGGTTAACATAGCCCCTCCGCTGTGAATGATGCAATGAAGTTGTTCACATAAAACCCAAGACACAAACACACGATTGCCTGCAGCAGGTTTATGAGGTGTTTTCTCCTAAAGTTGACCGGTTGTGCCGCGCACGGCCAGGACGCACAGCACAGGTGGCCCTTTGCCTGTGGGCGATTAAATTAAGTTGTTCACATCAAACTTGAAGACTAATTTGCCGTGACCACCACACGCACATTTATGATTAGGCTGCTTGATTCTACAGCTGTCGGCCTGTAGCCCAATGCCTACTGTGCGCACATGTCGCTGCCGGCTGCAGATACTAACTGGGCGAGAGCATAAATAATAATAATAATTTTAAAAAAGAGTATTGTAGGTTTTTTTTAATATTGGCACCAGTCAGATGGCATATTTTCCACATCTGACATCCATTGCTCGTCTTGTTAGACCCAAGATCTCACCACAATGTACAGTAACTAACAGTACCTTCTTTATTAGAGAAGAACTAATGAGATTCGGTCTCCCTCCCTCCTCCTCCTCCTCCTCCATCTTAAGGTCTATCCCGGGTTTGTTGCTCAAGAGCCTTCCTGACAACCACTGACGTGCGGCCTGGTGCTCTGCAGTGACCCCGGACCTCAACAGAGAGCTCTTGAGGGGTAGAGGGCTGATTTGCATAGAGGACCAATGACCTCCAAACACGAGCTGAATTCTAAGCAACCATTCGGAAACGCAGAGATATTAACGAGATATCAGGGGGTCTGCCCAAAAGGCTGATGTGTGTGCTTCACCAGAGGAAGAGTCACCATTAAATGTGTAGCTACAGAAGTGAAAGGCTTGCACACCGTGGATTTGGCACCATCTAATGGTCCCACATGTCCTCTAATGGTCCCAAAATACAGGACTTCCATCCATCATCTATATCGCTTAGTCCTGACTGGAGTCATGGGGGGGCCTAGAGCCTATCCCAGCTGACAGTGGGTGAGAGGCCACACATTTAGATGATTTAGTTTTTGAGATGATTTTTGATCTCACCCTGAAGCAACACTGACAACATCCATGTAGAACTCACCAGTCAAGTTGCCCTGCAACTGAAAGATCATTGTCTTCTTGAACAGAAAGGCACCAGGCATGAGGCCAAGAGCACGGAACACTAACACGCATTCGTTCACTCACACAGGGCGCCTTGGTCGCCAAGGTCAGCACTTTCTCAAGGCAAAATAAGGGAGTGTGGAAAGGCTTGGGAATCTGCAGAGGAATGTGCATTTCTGTGTACACTGTGAGCTGAAGACAACGACTCAGCGCACAGTTTAAGTCCACAACAGGGAGATCCTGTGCGCGCTGGGTATGGTTGATAGTGTGTCTTAATTCGGCTTTTCAGGCCTAATTCACACATCACTCCACCCTATGCTTATGAATTCAGCCTTTAAGAGGAGGAGGTCCTTAATGGCGTGTCATTATTCAGCAACCCTGTAGAATGTGAAAGCTGACTGTGGCCTTTGAGGATACACTGCAAAACATACAGGTGGCATTTAGTAACTGGCAAACTGTGAGATGGCTGTGAACATGGACATTGTACCCAGTGGTGTTCATTAGACATTTGTTTAAACACCAACTACTCACATATCCTTATAAACAGCAGGCTCTTAATTTTTGAGATGGCGTTTAAAATGAATGCTACTCCACTACATCTCAGAGAAGTACTGCTCCTGTTCCTGATGAGCACTTCTAATTTGATTTTATTACAAAACATTTAGTTGAGCAATCTTTCCATTCTTAGCATTATTAGTGTAAAAAATATTTTTTTTTCCCTTTCACCCTGATTCATCTGCTTCAAATGAAGACTTTACATTAACCCACAAAACCCAAGACCAGAGAGAGGAGGTGGCTGATTTCATCCAACAATTGCAAAATACTGCGTTTCTTCTTATATCAGCTGTAACCAAACAGGTACATTCCCATGATTTGATATCTAATCCAGTGTCAGTGGAGCAGTTCCAGCACAGTGGTACGTAAAAGAAAAATGTTTTTGTTGTTCTCAAACACAGCTGTATAAAATGCTAGTATATATAAAATAAACTGCAAAGCATTGTAGTTCAAGATCAGCCAAAAAATGTAATTAATAAAAAAAAAGTCTGGTTTATCTCACGGGGCAGAACACAATCCTGTTTACTCTGCAACCAGGAGGGAAAAGATGAATTGTATGGAGGCCCATGATGCTTTGAACAATCTAGTCAATGTTGCAATAGATAACAAGACTAATGGAAAATCTTATTTCTTTTGAGGCCAGAGAATTCAATTTTCTACACACTATCAATTTTGTAGAGAACGAGGGTGACCAGCAGTCTCAACTGCGTTCCATGTAACATCAACCTCCTGAGACCGAGTTGGGCCAATTGCTTGTTGCCTTTCTCTCCCGCCTATATTTCTTTTTCGAGTTCTGCTGCTGACTGATAAAGACAATTCTGATAATCAGTTTTGTCATACGGAGGGCTGAGTTGCCCGTTTTATGTCCTAAGCAAAAATAACTTCCAAAAATAACCTACACTGTGGTTAAAGATGAGACTTCCTGATGCAGATTTTGGTTGGAGTACCAGCCCACAGGTCAGCAGTCATCCACAGTAGATGGAAGCAGATTTAACACCCTTAAATAAACAGGCTCTTGGTGAATATTCATAAAACTGACATAGTGGTATAGAAAGTAGGTTTATCGCATCATCTAATGGCCTAAGTCTTCGACTGCAAAATAAAAATGAACAAGTTAGTATGAAGAAGAAGTGAGATAAGGCGCTGTTGGAAGAAAAAGTTTTAATGTTTAAAACAAAAAAAAGGGGGATATGAAACATCAAGTTGCTCATAGATGTGTGTACAAAGCCTAAACTAGAAAACTAGCTGTGATACATTGCAGAAATTCATATCGGTAGGACACAGAAGTCTTAACATCCACAAATTTACCTGACAATTATTTCAAAGGTTCAGTCAGAATGGCACAATAAAACACAGCAACGTCATGCAAATAAAGTATACTTACGCATAATCCTGAGAGGAGAGGAATAAGTGACACCACCCATGCTGCACGTCAAATTGTAAAAATGTTTAAGTTTGGATCATTGCAATGCTTTTTTTGTTTTTGTTTTTTTTTTTAAAAAAGGGCCAGTCCAGAGCGAAGAGTTATTTCTTAGCGAATGAGATCTTCATGGCGTTCGTTTGTGTGATCTTAAAGCCCTGTAGCGCATCTCGTGCAGCGCCGGACTGAACTTCATTCTCAAACTCCACGAAGGCGATGTCGTGGCGACCAGGGACCAGGCGCACCTCCTTGAACCCAGGGAACCTGAATACGCAACAACACAGTCGGGTTCAGCCTTTCACAGACAGACAGATACAAATACATGTAATGAAATGCAGAACAGAGGTCGACACTGACTGGTTGAAGAGCATGGACAGCATGAGCTCATTTGTCTCCTCTGGCAGGTTGGTGAGGAAGAGGATGTGATTGGGAGGATTTTCTGCAACCTGCGAGTAGAAAGATCAGCAGAGGTTAGAGCAGAACCATCAGGACAAAATCATGTCATTTGTTTTTTTAAGAAATGACAACATATTCAGTCAGAAGGCAAGTCACATACTACCTGCTGAGGCATTTGTCCAGGAATCATATGACCAGGAGGTATGGCACCAGGAGGCAACTGACCAGATGCCATTCCCGGAGGGGGTATCATGCCAGGAGGGGGCATGTAAGGAGGCTGGCCTGGCATGTGCATCATGCGTGGAGCCTGGTTCATGGGAGGCATTCCCTGCAGAGGGAACAGTGATGAGCATGAGATTCTTCTACCACGCAGTTCCTTTTTTTTTTTTTTTTTTGCATCTTCTGAGACTACCAGGTGTGGGGAGTATGCTGCCTTTTAGTCTGCTGCATTGATGTCAGTTTCATTTCTAAACTTTACTTTGCCTTATCTGCTCAGCAGGGCAATAAAGAAACCAACAGAGGCGAGTAAGACACTTGTTTTACTTATTATTCATTCTTATCTCTCTTATGATGTGAGCCTCTCTTTAGTTACACGATTTTTTTTCCCAAGCAGAATGCAACTTTGTTTAGAAACACATATGTCAGCCAGAAAATGAAACAAATGAAATAAGACTTCTCCAAGAGCTATAGTATGAAAATGCAGTCATGGTTTTCTGAACAAGCAGGATCCACCTTCAATAGTCTGCTACTTAGTTCATATTTATACTTAAGGACATTAGTGAACATTAAATAGATTGTGCTTGATACTTAGCTACATTTTAGCTATAAAAACTCTCAAAGTTTACGTAACCAAATTCTCTTGCTAACAATAATTCTCCTTACAGGCATGCCAGCAAGTACCCCAGCAACCATTGGTGCAGCAGCTCCAGGTACCCCCTTCTTAGCCCCCGCTGCCTCGGGTCCTTTGGGCTTCTTCTTCTCTTTTTTACGGTCACGCTCCACATAAGTCCCCTTCATTTTAGCGATGATGTCTGAGTCCTGCTTGGCATACTGGATACGCTGTTGGAGGACACAGGCGTTAGGAGCACATGTACTTCAGAGGGTCTCTGGAGGGTTTACCAAGTTAAATATATGCCTTTCAAAGGCATATTTAAGACAACATAGAGCAGAATTTAATGCCAGCTAATTGACTGACAGTGTCAAAGATAAATGAATCTCAGAGTGAAAGAAATTATACATGAATTTAATGAATGAACTGGTTTCTTAATGAGAAAAATAATCAATTTACAGTCAGAGGTCTGGAACAATAGCACTGCGGAATTATCAGACAGTTTTTGTTAAAATCAGATACTAAAACATTTTACAATTAATGATACTGCAAGCTAGAAAAAATGCTTGAGCTCAGTAAGAAAAGACATTAAGACCCTCTATGGCCTTTCCTTAAGGAAATTGTAATCAGACCTGTAGACTATATGTTGCATAAGTTACGTTGTGTTAACCTTTTATAAAGTGCACGAAATATTTTGGGCATGTTTTATAGATACGCCCCGGGCTTTCGTATCCACTGTGTGATGATCGTACCATGGGTTTGTCGTAGAAAGGGAATCCCTGCATGGACCTCAGAGCGTTGGACGCGCTGTTGACCTCTTTGAAGATAACAAAGGCCTGCCCCTTCATCTTTAGGTTTCGCGCGACCAGGATGTCCAAAATCTGCCCGAACTGTGAGAAGATGGCGTACAGCGACTTTTTCAACTCTACAGAAAAACGAAAAAAAGCATTAGCTGATAGGAGAGCGTTTAAATAGCATCATCTAGCATTTAACTAAGCCACTCACGGAAGGCTGAACGGCGAGGAGCGTAAACTCACCATCTTTCTTTATTTTCTCATTCAAGTTGTTGATGTAGATGGTATGGTTAAGTCGTACCTCCGCCGTGGCCATATTCTAACCTGCTAAGGAGAAAAATATAACCTAAAGCCAACTACAAACTTAATTCCTGATTAACCGCCTATCAGCTAACCAGCTAGCCACGTTTAGCAAACAATCACCCAACGTGAATAAAGAGGGGGTGAACGTTAGCCTAAAAGCTAACTACTAGCAATAGCTAACATTACTTAACTTTACCCTACTACAGTCATCTATCTCTTACTCCCGCTCCCCATCATTGTCACAGACAAGCTTCTAAATTAGTTACCTAAATCAACAAAGGGTTTGCCAATAGCCCTGAAATTCAAAGATAACTTCAATTATCCAGCTCGTTGTCGACCCAATTCAACGTGCAATCAGCCACCCGCGATAGAAACACAATGCATGCCGGTTAGATGATTCTTCTTCTTCTTCTTCTTCTTCTTCTTCTTCTTCTTCTTCCTCTCTAGGTTTCACGGCGGTTGACGTCCTTAGCGTTGCATTACCGCCACCTTCTGTTTGTAGACCAACGTAAACACCCTGTTACTCCATATTCTTTTGTAATGAATTAGAGGTCTTCCCTTTGACAAATTATCCCAACATCCCCGCCACTCTTGTATAATTTTCTTCCAAACCAATCTCTAAGTCATTTTCACATCATATTTTCCTCTGCACTAATGGCTGTTTGTCACCTATTTCCAGCAGGACCTTAATATTCCAATCCTTTTACAAACCGACTACCCTACTCTTCAGACTTTCTTTTTTGTGATTGTAGGCCTATCTCCTACAACTAATCATTACATGTTCTACTGTCTCTTTACAGTTACAAGCAATAGATTTATCTGAGTCTGATTTTTGCCAGCTAGACTGAACTACATTATATTCAGAGGTGTCTGAATATTTTTGTTCTGCCCATTGACATACAGTACATGAGAGGGTGAGAATATTAGGAACACCTCTGAATATAATGTAGTCCAGTTTAACACTACCTTTAACTATGACCTCAATAATGAACATATAGTTGGAGGTTGAGCAGCTGGTCCTATGGTGCAGTCGCAACAATCTAGAGCTGAACACGCTCAAAACAGTGGAGATGACAGTGGACTTTACAGGTCACTGTACGCCAAGACAACCAGACACAAGGACAGTTTCTTCCCCTGAGCCGTCACTCTGATTAAGACTTAACCCAGGGCAGTATGACTGGACAATACCCCTCAGTGCAATACCAGTAAATATACATTATACAGATTATACAGATTCGTACAGGCCTCTATTTTTAAGTACTCCATTTTTATTCTATTCTTATCTCGCTTCCTAATGAACATTCCTTGTCTGTTTGCATTGTTTATTGCTTTGTTTATACTGTTATATACTATACAGCCTTATACTGGTATATTGTTTACTTGCCCCTTGCTGTTGCCTTGCATGGGGTCAAAGTTCAAAGTTCAAAGTGTTTATTTGTCATATGCACAGTTAGGAAACTTAAGGCAGAAGTGTTGCATTGAAGTGCATACAGTTGTACAGGTGGTCATAATGTTATGCCTGATCAGCGTAACATTTGGGTGGGGACAACCTTTGAACAGCATTATTATACTAGAGGGAATAACACCAAACACAGCAGCAAAATCCTCTGGAGTAATTGGGACACAAAAATTCCTGATAAGTAAAGAGCAATGTTTGGTCATTGAAAAGCTGACTTACAAGCTATTTATTATTAAACCAATGTTAAAAATATATAGATCTGCTTTTATGTAAAATCTGTTATTCAAGATTATATATCTGTGTGGTGAAAAACTTTGCTCACAATTCATAAACCCAGCTACTAAGCACTGCTCATGAAAATGATCATTTTAATGGAATTTTATTTAGGCCTAACTAAAGTTACCCTTTTTATGCGGAAGAGGATATATTGAAGGGAATGGTATTAGAAACTGAAAGGAAATTGAGTATTAAAGGTCTGTTGGAGATAGGGGACAAGCAATTTCAGATGCAGAGATTAGATATTTAGAACCAACTGGGTTAGTTCTAATTAGTTAGTTAGTTCTAAATAAAAAACCCACTGCAATTAGGGGGAGGCGATCGTGCCGCAGATGGCTGCCATCGGTTCTGTACCGGAAACAAATTCCTTGTGTGTAACATACTTGGCCAGTAAAGGTGGCTATTATCCTTAATATCAACCCTGAGGTCCCCTTTGAAGGGGACCCTCGGGCTGAACGGAAAATACAGGAATGCTACGCGAGTTGTGATAGCCGACCCCCAACATAGTATACATCAAAATGTTCAGCGAAACCTCGGCTACAACGTCATATAAACCATTTTCCACACAATAAACACAGCAAAAGCAATAAAGCACAATAAAGCAACATCTTAGGTCCACTAGAGGGCGCTCTGCCAGGGCATACGATTCATAATTTGGCATATTTTACAAACTATAATCCATCAAAACAAAGCCCACACTTCACAGATTCCATAAATGCATCGGTAAAAACGCTACGTAAAAGCGTTACAGAGATACAAGCCAACAAACTTCAACAACAGACATCGATTCGCGAAAAGTACAGCGAAATTTCTCATCTTACCTTTGACACTGCATTTCCTGACTCACAAAATGGCGTCGGTTTGGAAAATACTATTATTTCAAGGATAGGGGGGTTCTGGCTGGATAGAAACAGGTTTACATTGGTGCTGGCCAGAAACACCCCTCCCCCTATGGTGCGGTCTTCTCGACTGCCATTGGTCCACGATACTGTCAATAATTCCACAAACTCGATAGCCTCATTCTATAGGTCGAGAGGAATCCAATGAGGGCTCATTTGTCTGTATGCGGAAATCTGGGACCAAGCTATTGTCCCGCAAATGAGGAGAGCGTCAGCTCTGGCTGTTCCGTGTTCCATCTTTATTTACCCTTCAAAAACAAAACATCGAAAGGTATTTACACCACCTGACAAATCTCACAAGTGTTCCCTTTCGTTTGACACCGACAGTAACCAAATACACCGTGGAGATATACACATTTTATTTCGGGGAGGCGCCGTCGATTTAAATCCCCAAAACAGGCGCAGGGCTTATAGGGTAATAATAATAATAATAACATAGTAATACAGTATCATTTAAGAACACTCACAAACAGACAGAAGCCAAAGAGATATCCAGCGTCTGATATAGGCCAACTCCCACCGGGGGCTTAACCGTGGTGGCCCAGAGGAGCAATACACACACTAATATATTAAAACTAGTTAAGAAATAAATTATTAAAAGTGACGAAAATAGCAGGGTACACTGTACGTACTGTAGATTAGCCATGATATTATACACTCCGGTACAGGAGGTGGTGGCATACGTCGGTCTGTAGCCTGGTAGTAAAACGCAAGAAGAAGAAGACGTAAAGGATGAAGGAGGAGAAGGAGGAGAAGAAGAAGAAGAAGAAGTAGTAAAGTTCATGTTAGTAAAACTCACACTGCTGAAAGAATAATAATAATCTGTGTTGTAGGGAGTGGTGCTAAGCTGAAAAAGATGTGTAGGGGATCCAAATAACGGGATATATGCACGTAGACACCAACCCAGATATTGTTCAGGGTCGAGTTGAAATACTTTGCTAATCTTCCAGCTGGCTGTAAGAGAGTGAAAGCCGATCTGGTAGGTCGTATGGATGCTGGGGTGGTCGAGTGTATCTTTACAGACATTTGCTATCAACACAGCTGTTGCATATTGCCCTCTTGCAGTGTCTCACAAAATGCTAACGGTGCTAGCACTTCTGTCAGGGCTGACCCAAAAGGACCTCAGAGAAAATGCCAGTGGACTGTCCGCTCCCACCTCCTCCACCTGCTCCAGCTCCACCGCCGCCTTCTCCAGCGTCAGCACCCAAGAAGAAGCTGTATCAGACAATAGCGAGCAGAAGGAGTCCTGTGGAGGGGGACCACACAGAGGCCCGCTTCCTGCTCAGCCAGAGGGAGAGCAGGTGAGGTTTTCAATGAGGAAATCAACTTTTTAACTTAAATATATTTTGACCAGGGCTAGTCTCCGTGTCCAGAGATCGGGTCATCGGGGCCCCTGCCTTCGACTGCTGCCCAATCCACTGTGCACCAGCCCCTTACGGATCCTCCTGCAGGTGGTGGGCCCACAGTCATCTTCTTTTGGAGTCTGAATACATTTTCAATCCAAACATCTTAATTTCTGCACGTGCGTCTTCTTCCCCTCGAGCATTGCAGTAGTTTCCGTATTCACCATCTGACATATTGTCATGCTCTTTTAATGACACTTACCAGAACCCTGCACTGAAGCTGTTCTGGTGGCAGCTGGTGACCCAACACTTTACTGAGACACTTCATGTTAGGTTGTCACTTGTCTGCAGATAACTGAGTTATCCAGATTACATTGTTGAGGATTGGACAATCCTTAAAACTCACACTGCTGAAAACAGTTAGCTGGATCATGACCAAGGCGTTTTAGGGGTTACCCCATAGATGAACTAACCAGCACAGGTAGTTCACAGTCTCAGATTTACACTGAAAGACATAGTTTTGATATAATTATGATTTTGTATGAGAGCATGTAGGTTGTTGAGAAATCACCGCTGTCTGTTCAAAGTTCAAGTTCAAAGTCTTTATTTGTCAAATGCACATTAGGAAACGTGTTTCCCTGTACAATGAAATTCTTACTTTGCCGTCCACATGAATGCCACAAAATACAAATGAAATATAAAGTAGATAAATAACACAAAATCTAAGGCACTTTAAGCAGCGCAGATGCAGCAAAATAGTAGAAAAAATATACAAGCATATAACAGAATGTATGCTGCATGGGAGCAGCATGTGCAGCAGAGTCGTAATGCAAAATCTAGGACACTTTAGGCAGCAACAAATGCAGCAATACAATAAAAGAATATAATAGAGAATGTATGTTGCATGGGAGCAGCTTTACAGCATCCACACAACAAGAAATTGCAATACACACATTTCTCAGTCATCCCTCTGTCCCTAACTCCAGATTCATGACACCAAGATTTGTACTATCTAGAATCTGATACAGACTAAATTAATTCAGACAAATCATCCCAATTTAAATAATCATTTAATATTACAATTATTCTGAACAGGATAGTAGTTAGATAAGCAATCTGGTAGTTAGGGAACAGAGAACAGAATCGCTCCTCCTGCAGTGGAATAGATACAGAATTAAATAAGGAGATTGTCACAGAGTCAGTCAGTCTTGGTCACAAGGTACAGTCAGTCCAGAGTCCCCCTGACCGGGTCCAAAAGCACACTCACAACTGCAGCACCATCATTCCTTCTCCTTCTAACCCACAGCTGTCCTAACCTTTTATCTTCTCGCAGTTAAACAGCCTTGCCTGAGCGCACATTTCCTTTTTCTAAACATGAACAGAGCACACAAACCGTTCACATAAGGCTGAAGCTACGTATGTCCATTCCCCATTTAAGGAGGAATTTGCTCTGGATGTTTACCCATAAATTAACAGGGAAGACACAAGTCAAGATAATCTTGCTTGAGCAAAAGAAGAGAAGAGAAGAGAAACAAATCAAGCTTACATAAACACTTAGCTCACCCTTACATAACTATTACAAATAATATCTATATATGAACTACATACTATTCTATTACATATTACCTCTGGACTGGTACCTTGTTTGTTTTTAACCACTATAATACCACCGGAGCTACAACTCATTGTCCGCTCCCGCAAAAACAACAACAACAACGACGACGACAACCACCATCAGCCTCAGGGAGCCCCCGGAGCACCAGGCACAAGTGAGCAGGCTGAAATCTGGAGAGCGACCCGGAGACAGAGGGGCAAGTGAGGCAAGCGCGGGGGACTCCATGCTAGGCTAAAAGCTGGCACTACTCAACCGCCATTACCCAGCCTCTTCCTAGCTAACGTACAGGTGTTGGTGTACTTATCACAGTTTATGAGCTACCAGCTGTCCCAGAGCTGTTTGAAGAGGCAAACAGTTGTTCTCATGGAATAGCATGTATTATTGTTTTGCTTCAGGTTTAGGAAGGACCTGCAGTGGATACTGGTGAACACATATGTGCCCTCCCTCATCCAAGATGGTCCACAGTAAGTCAGTAAACTATGGTTTCATGTTTGTCAAGCTACACCTTGATCTGTATTTTACTTGCAGTGTATTTGTACTTACAGTACGTAACAAACTCTTACCACTACAGTTGTATGTATAATGGGGCTGTTGTAAGTTTTGTTTGAACCTAAGTCCTTTTATGTTCAAGCCATTAAACATGACATGTTTTCCATGTCCTAACTGTGGGTGTGTTGTTCATTTACCTTCTAGGTGTGGTCTGGTGGCTCTGTGGATGGCTGCTCAACTTCGACAGCCACAGCTGCGTATTGACATGGAAACACTGGTTCAGACAGCGAAGAGAAGGGGATACACGGTACATGGGGAAATGTTTTCAGGTAACAAAAGTGTGTGAACTGTTTTGGCCCAGTCATTTTAAACAGTACACCGGGAAACAAAAACAAACAGGGGTATTTTTGTATCATAATGGATTACTCATTTCTGTTGAGGTGCAGTAGACGTCTTCTGATAACGTTGAAAAGCACTGGAGCCTCCCAAAAGAAAAATAAATACCTCGACATCATCAGGTGTTGCCTGAAGTGCAAATAACACATTTGGCTCCGTGAACCGAGTGTACTTAAAAACATGTGGAAGTTATGTAACTTATTAGTTTTAGTGGTGATTCAATCTTTATTTATTGCAAGTAGGTAAACTGCAGTTTCATACAGTGTTGACTTTGTGGTATTTGTTTATATTAGTGATAAGATTTTCCTTTTGTCAGCTAACAACATGGCCCTGCTGGCGGAAGAAGCCTGTGGCTGTAAGGCAGAACTGCTGTTGGGAGGGTTAAACAATAACAATGCTACAGCCATCATCACACACCTGTGGGGGAGGCAGCCTGTTGTCATCCCGTATCCTGGACTCAAACAATGTTATCTGTGTAAAAAAAACAAACAAAAGTCTGATGGCTGTTATATTATCAGATTAAAAAAAAATAATATCTGCATCCGCCTCAAAAATCCTACATAGGTCAGGCCATGCTATCTGAAATAAGAGAAAAGATTACAGGATAAAATTCCTTGACAGTATACAGATATGATGAGGACTACAACCATGAGCCGTGCCAGCGTAGCGGCCACAGGGCGCACTGGGCCGTCGCTTCAGGTAAGTGTGGTCGCTCACTCAGCAGAGTTATGTTTCATTAAGGTGGTTCAGAAAAGCAGGGCTTATTGTATGAATAAACTAACTGAACCAGGATCAGTCCGTTTCATAAAGCTAATGTAAGGAGTCCAGGATGAGTCTGGTTTATTTCATGAAACAGACCTGAGGCATCAAAGGCTGATCACAATTCACAGTGAAGAAGACGGGTAAGACCGAATTATATGGCGAGAAAATTTTACAGAAAACCCGTCTCATTTATTTTATAGCAATAAAAGAAATTATTTTCTCTTATTTAAGAAATGTTTCCTGTCAGTTGGATTGTGTTACTTGGCGTGTACATGTGACATAACAGCCTCCATATGGTGAAAGTATCTTCGGTTATGTTCTGCCGCTTTCTGCATTTTTAATAAAGGGATTTCTGAATTAAAAAAAAAAAAATTTAAAAATAGCTAAAATATTTAATATTAAGCAGCAGTTTATCTGCTTTAGTTTAATTTCAGTGCGTTTAAAAGTGCTGACTGAAGTCTTGACTGAAATACTGTGCTGATGTTTTACTGTGCGGACCCCAGAGTTTCATGATGCCACCGAGTACGTGTGTTGGTATGCGACATAAATTTTACATGTACTGGAAACAGGCTCATGTTCACACACACAGTGCAGCGGTAAAGAACTGTGGAGAAAACAGTATCACTCTTGACAGATTGATTGTAATCTGGGGTGAAGCTAAGCCTGGTACAGTAACTAGCCTCACCGGGACCCACGGGCTACTCGTGAGGGACATGGTACGTGAGGTCAGACCTATTTAAACCACCTTTATGAAACTGAATGTTTTGAAAATAAGTGTGGTTTTACTGGTAATCTTGCTCTATGAAACCTCTGTTTGTTCCAGGTGTTCTTCTCGGTTTAGACCAGAGGAGCGTGGGACAAGAGCACATTCAGCCTGATCCCACTCTGTCATGGCTTTACCTGCCCAGCGACACCACCTGCCCCTGTCCTGTCGGCAGCGCAGGACTCAGAGAGGTTTACATCCTGGCTAAGCAAGGTAAAAGCTTGCGCTACCAGCTGTGGAGTTTGGACAGCGTCACTCAGAGCAATGAACAGCTGAGGACAATGGACCCTCAGAGAGCCAGTGATGGAACCCAGTATGTTGTTCCACAAGGAGGCGTGGAGGCAGGGCTGGCAGGACAGGCGGTGTTGCTCCACACGAGGACACAGAAGCAGG
>NW_018128208.1:576327-641933 GCF_001952655.1 Monopterus albus
TGAGAACACGCAGGGAACATCCAAATGTAATCTTTTTAGACGCATGACAGTGAATTCTAATAGATTTATCTCTGTAATGGGTTTTTACAGATGTGAATGTAGAAAGTCTCTTTGCAGCCTGACAACCACAGACTTGAATTTATCCAACCCTCCCACCATGGTCAGCTTCCTCTTCCGGAGCTCCTGTCCAAGCTTGTGCGAGGTAAAAAAAAATTGTCGTACGTGATATTGTGTCCACTGAGCTTCTGAGTCAGGTCTAGGACAACTCCCATCCCTTGATTTATCTCTGGGGCTCCTCTGTCAGGTTTCCCTGTGTAGACTTGTAAGTTCCAAGCATACGAGGTTACGGCATCGCAGGCAGCCCAGATCTTTATGCTATATTTATCTGGTTTGGATGGCATATACTGCCTAAAGGGGCAGCGGCCCCTAACTGGCACCAGCTGCTCATCAACGGTAACATGAGGCCCAGGGTTGTAAAATAGGGGGAGGCGGTGCACCCACTTGTCCCACACCGTCCTGATGGCATAGATTGGACCAGAGTCCAGTTGTAGTACAGAACATGTCCTAAGTCACAGTATATGCACGTCATCACAAAATAAAATGTGAAAAGATTTCCTCCATGCCACACACCCCTAGACCAAACCAACTCCTTTATTTATTTAAACAGACAGTTTACTGGCTTGATGTGAACTGTATTTTTATCATGTGGATTTACGTGATGATTTTTTTTCTTGATGCTTCACTCTGACTGAAATAAAATTGTTTAAATTAGTTTTAATATTCTGTCATCTTGATTCACTGCCTACCTATAAATGTTTAGGGATCTCCAGAAAAAAAAATCTGACACTGAACAATGTAGCTTTGATGCAAGTTGTGTGAACAAAAACTCTGAAAACATATTTCCAGTTTATTCCAATACCCTTCTGGACAAAGCAGGGATGCGCTGACCATTTCCAGCAGTCTGTTTTGCAACTTTAAAATACACTACCTTTAAAAATACAAAATGTGGTTACAAATCCAGTTCTCTTACTTATAAAGCAGCACCCACTTTGAAAACCTGAAGTTTGCCATTTTACAAATATAAAGCATTTGTGGGCAAAGAAATGACCTTATAAACACTAGATTATTGCTCTCTCCCTGTATATTTATTTTTCAGAGATGAAAAAATTGAGTTTAAATTTCAATTTCATTAGGTCAGATATTTGCAGCACTCGCGTAGAAACGTCTGTGTGCTATGTGAACCACCTACGCACACACTCAAACACTGCAGCCTGGTTCTGTCAAAGGATGTCTGGAAAACTGAAGACTCTGCATTCCAGTCAAGGAACCAGATGTGGTCATAAATGTGCCTTCTTATCCAAAAATAACAACTATAACAAACTTGCTTCTTTGTCAACTGTCTTGCATGCAAAAATCCAAACCCACATACCTCCTGTTTAGTGTAGCTAAATCAGGTTTACAGCAGTGTCCCTGTGTTGAAAAGTGATTTTCTTGTATTCAATTACACGTCATCCTTTGACTCAAGAATTTTCCAGTGTTGAGCTCATGTCGAAATTGTTACACAAGTGAAATCTCACAAATGCCAAAACAGACCAATAACTTTAACCAGATAACTCCAGTTTCATTTCAATCTGAACACCAATGCTCCCCGCAAATCTGAAGCTACACTGATTAGAAGGAAAAACCAAATGTCTGCATACGTAGACTTAGTACTTGACCGCTGCTTCCCATCTTAAGACACGCAGAGGCACTGCTTGATTTGTTCAGTGGCTTTGGAGGATCCATAGTGCAACAGATTTCAGACAAACATGGCTGCCAAGCTGCTTCCTGTACTGTTATATGGAAAAAAAATAAAAGGCTTCACTGCATTATCATACAAAAATCCAATTAAGAAAACACCTTCAGTTCCTACTACAAGTTAAACTCTGGGATTAGTTTTAAATCAGTTTATACTTGGGTGAACTTTTTTTTGGAAGACGTGCAGCAGGATCCCACGGCACTGGAATTATCAACTGCACAGGCACAGAAATTGTGTAAACAAGGGAAGGTTGTTATAACAAGGCCAAAAAAAGTTTTTAATTAAATTAAACTGTATTTACACATTGAGTTCTTTAACACACAGTCTGGCCAGTGGTTTAGTGTTGCTGGATACTATCAAAAAATAAAAATAAAACTCCCATTACCCAGTGCTCCTCAAAAGGCTGTGGAAAAAAGCGTCATACCTCTGTATCAAGTTTGTGTCTGGGAAAGAGCAACATGCAACTCTAACCACTAGAGGGAGGTGGTGAGGAAAGATGAGCAACATTAAATGTGTCTTTGAAGGAAAACATTGACTGTCAGAGGTCCACAAACGGAGTATAATGCATGATGTCAGCCTTTGGCACGTTTCACTTTGCAGCAGAAATCCTGCAAATCTTACACACAAACAAGTGGATGAAGATGCTTGGATCAAACTGTAGGCTTTGAAAAAACTCAAAACTGGTGGCCCTCTTCTAACTGTTCATCTTTAAGTGTCAGTTTGTGTAATCTTCTTTCCTTCACGTCCAGTTCTCCAGATCTCGTCTCCTCCACCATCGTGACATGGACCAGTCTTTCAATGCAGTCTTCTGAGCCGAGTCTCCCCCTCAAGGTGTCTGTTGGAGCATACAGCTCAAGATATCTATGAGGTTGTCCAATCCCCACAGGTAGCCATCCTCCCTGTTGCCCTCCACCCAGGGACTCCTGTGGTCCAGGGTCTGAGAGTCTGGCAAGGGAACGGTCTTCCCGAAGTCAATCATCCACACTTTGGCCTTCCCCGAGGCATCGTGCACAAACAGCAGAGAGCTGCCCACAATCTGGAATGAAGAAACCAGTGAGGCGGTTGAGTTTAGGCATGTGAGCAATTCAGTAAGAAGCTAGTGACAGGATGATATTGCACGTTGAACTTGGTCAACAAGTTTGTTTAGAAATCATGGAAACCGAGTGTGCATCTCACCTCGTGTGTCCTGAAGAAGTTTGACTGTTCAAGCGCTGAGCGGAGCTCCTCCAAACGCTGCAGGTAGAATTTCTAGGACAAAAGGAAAAACAAAGACAAATTATTTGTGTGAGAACATAAACAGAAAAAACTGCAAAGGCTGGCTGAAAGTCAGGAGCTCAACTGTGAACTTATAATCTTCTCTCTTTCCTCGCTGCATATGCTGCTATCATGAACGAAAAAAAAAAACAAAAAAAAAAAAACAAGGAGTGAGCTAATAACATACCAGAATCTGAGTGTTGCCATCAACAAAGTCCCCCAAGGCTTGCATAACCTGCTCTCTGTGCTTTGTCTTCTTAAAATTGGTGTTACAAGTTCCATCAGCTTTCTGTTTAAAGAAGAGAAACATTAGATCCTGCACCTCTCCTGTTTGTCTCTCCATTTACTAGTACATTTTCAGCTGCATGAGGACTAGAACTTCATTCAGTTATTCATTTAAAGCCTCCTGTTCCAGTTCAGCTGTGGATTCTCATGACAATAGTTAAGTACTACTAGCAATACAAGTACATGCTCAAGGGTTGCATTTCACGCAGTATGCAGGTGGAAACAACAACAAAGCATTTTCACTGCCTGCTGCTTGGCTGCTAATAACTTGTTGGACTGGAAATTAAATTGACCACAGGTTGCTTTAAATGTTTACAGTGCTTCAGATATTTGCATTTATGTGTGAGTACCATGCAAATGTACAGTTATTGGTGGGACCTGATGACAGGCCCTGGATTTACCTTCTGAAGGAACAGTGTCTTATGACTACAAATCCAGCCAAGGACTTGAAATACACTACCAGTGCCATGTCTGGACACACTTGTCCACTGAACTGAATGGGAAAGTGTGTCCAAACTTTTGACTGTTAGTGTCTATACTATGCTTTCCATTTCCACTCCAGTGTGTGTGTGTGTGTGTGTGGGGGGGGGGGGGGGGGGGGGTACACAGATAAATATTTACTCCTACTGACTGGCTTACTTCTTGTAGAAACTATTTGCTCTCCTCTGTTAACGCTGACCACTACAGCCAGGCATGTTCACACTGCTGGATGTCCGGGTTGACCTCTCACCTTAATGCCTTCGATGCGGAAGCCCAGGGTGGCTGTGGAGCTGAGCGTCTCCCTCCACTGCATGTATCTAGGTTTGAGTACACCCTGCTGGGCCCTCTCCTGCTCTGTAGGGGCCCCGGGGTCCACTGTGACCATCTTCTCATACATGTCCTTCCTCAGACGTGGACGCTCTCGGGCTTTCATCAGCTCCTCCTCCAAGTAGGTTCTGAAATGTAAAGCCTTAATATTTAATTTTTAAGATTCTTTTTTAGGTATGTCCATATTTTGTCCTATCTTCCCTTCCTTCACTATTTTAAGTTATTTTTTCTGTATTGATGTTATGCCTTCAGTGTTTTTATTAAACTGCAGATAAAGCACATTTTTGCCTACAAACACAGCCAATGAATATTAGATAATTGTGACAGAGGCAGAAAACATGGGGAATAAACAGTTTCAAGGCTTGTATGTGTCTAAAGGGTGGTGTTCAAGGTTCATCTTATCTCCTAAAAGCACAAGATAAATTCTGAAACAGTAGCCCATGCTGTCAGTATGGTCCTAAAAAATGTCTGCCACACAATTAGACTTTTCACTCCAAACTGAGTCCTACCTGCTGCCCATCTTACAGTCCATGATAGAGGGTGAGTCAAACTCGGCCAACAGGTCATCCATCAGGTTATAATCCTGCTCGTCTTTTTGCACTACACCATAATAACCAGGCACATAGGGCCGCAGTGTATCCTTCATCAGCTTCTGTAGGCACTGCTGCTCACACTCACAGTAACGCTTTAACAAGCGCCCATACTCTCCAGCCTGGAAGTTACCTTAGAGAAAGAGGCAGAATAAAGATGAAAGGAATAGTCAGACATTTTGGGAGCTACACTGAGACACAGATAAGTTAACGGATTGATACCTCTCTCATCTATGACGCTAAATATGAAGCACAAG
Organism: Monopterus albus; assembly: GCF_001952655.1. Lineage (NCBI taxonomy): Eukaryota > Metazoa > Chordata > Actinopteri > Synbranchiformes > Synbranchidae > Monopterus > Monopterus albus. The sequence continues at coordinate 581,319 of NW_018128208.1, forward strand.
TCAGGAGTAGGTTTGCTTAGAAGTCAACTTGTCATTACATCTCAGTTTGTGTACAGATTAAACAAACGAGGTATAATATGTTAGTTAGCTACCTTTACAGGTGCTGGTAGGCTTTTTTTTTTAAAAAAACACACCTCTGAACAGAACCAAGCTAACAGTTTCCTCCTGGTTTCCAGTCTTTAAGTTAAGCTAAGATAAACCGCAGCTAGCTGCAATCATATGGTCAGATGTGAGAGTGATAGCTATTTTTCCATCTAACTCTTAGCAAGAAAAGAAATAAGTATTCCCCCCCCACCCCAAAAAAAACTATTTCTTAAAAAAAAAAAAGGATAAAAACCTATATGCAGAGACATAAATGCTGCATATTTATACATACCTGCATGGCCAGCGAGCTGCACCCATGGGTAACGCTTCTTAAAGGACACAATGAAGGGAGACCAATGAACCATGTTCTTCAGCTTGTTCCAGGACTTGTTCTGGGAAAGAGACAAACAAACAAAGAACTTAATCCACCTGCTGACAAAGGTATGGGTAATTACACAGATGACAAATCTGAAGCATGGACTTAGTGGATTCAGGGATTATTTTCTGCTCAAACAAAGCACTGTGGTAAATACAGGCTAATAGAATGATTACTCAAAGGAAAACACACCCTGTAGTGTGCACATGCACACAAGTCAGCAGGCAGTTCACAGATCCTCCCCCAACCAAGGTCAGTCCATAACCAACGTGATAAAGCCCATTCATAAAACATTTACCCAAGCCACCACTGTGGTGTCGTAAAACAGAACTTTACTGTCTGAAACTGTGTGTGTGTGTGTGTACATGTATACCAGTTATCTGTGTTGGGAAAGACCCAAGCAAGGACAGTGTGCAACAGAGGCTTTGACGTAAGCAATCTGAGAGAACGGGACATCGATTGACTGGAACATGTGTGTGTGTGGGAAATGACAACAAATGGACAGGCACATTAGGAAAAGTGGGTGTGTGTGTGTGTGTGTGTATGCCTGGTATTATTACTGGAATTGCATGGTAACCTGTTTGCACACGTACATTGTGGGGACTCAGCCTTCCTGTACGTCACTGAAATGTACAGTGAGTACTTGGTTTAAGGTTAAAATAAAAGTTAGGGTTAGGCTAATTCACTAGGAAATGAATACAAGTCCATGTTAAGTCGCCACAAGAAATGAAGACAAAACGTGTGTGTGTTATGACAGAAATGACTGAAAGATCAACAATATCACTCAATTTGTCTTGGCTGCAGTTTTTGAAATCATTTCTACAATGTTTTTTTTTATGTGAACCATATGCCAATAAATGATTAACACAGACAAGACTGAGATCATGAGGGTGTGCCAGAGGTACACAGCTTACTGGGAACAATAAAATGTGGAGGCAAGAGTCAAGAGTCATAAAATTAATTCTTTTATAACTGTGAATCTCCTCCATGCCCGTGTGCTCGCTGCCATGTTTACATGTCAGCCTATCTCTGCTCTCCTGAGGCATTCTTTCCACAGCTGCTCTGTTGAAACTCTGCCACAAAAAAGTCTTAATGTGGGGATACACACCAACACAAGCACACACACCAGGAACTGGGTCTGTGTTTATCTTAGAGAGACAGAAAAAAGGCTTTGAGTTTAAGGAGTGCTGTTTTGTAACTCAAAGGTCCTGAAATCCTGTTTTTTCCCCTCAATCCTTATTGTGAATGAGAAAGTCCAAAGCATTTTAACACACAATACCTAAAACCAACATTTTTCTGACTGTTGCTTACCTAGTATTTAAAGCTACTCTTAACCAGCCAATGACACACAAGCCGCTCCTAACTCCATTAGGCACCTCCCATCACGTCCAGTTTCTCATCAGTTATGCAAAATACGGAAGCCTGGTTGCAACAAACTGTACCAAATGGAGCCTCCAATCCGATGCCAAGTAAATTGGTCAATCCAGACCAGCTAATGAGACACAAAGCTCTAATGTTACACAAAGCTCAACTTAGTCTTAAGTTAAAAATATTAATTCAATACAAAAAGGTATAATCATGACCATGCAACTGTAGGTCACTAATGTCACCACAATGTGCTCTAGATGCTAACACATCCAAAAGGAAGAAGGCCACATCTGTTTCAAATACAAGTCCTTTGGCTTCTTATACTCTTACACTATCTCAAAAAGCCAAACCAACGTTAACCCTGGATTTGGCTCTTTCTTTGTTCCACTCTCTGTGCACAAGAGTGCAACCTCCTCGGTCTGGCAGTCAAGAGCTCTTCCAGGGGTGGCTGCTTGAAATGGCCCCTCACGGTTCACAGGGTGTTTGCATTCTGCTACTATGAATCAGAAACAAAATAATTATCTACTTTGGATGAACCTGATCTATTATTTATTGTTAACTGTGATGCTCAACATCATATGTAATCCTACATGGGCATGTATGAAGAGAAACTGTGTACAAGAGGTTTGTGCTTCATCAAATAGCTGGTCAGTGACACACAAGGCAGAGAGTAATGAGAGTGAGACACCCGTGACCCTTCAACCACATCAACCCTGACATAACTGCCACCACCTCAGGCCAAGGAACAGTGATGAAACGTGTGAGCACACACACACACTGCATCTCAGCTTGCATAATGACAAAAATTGTCGTCAATGTATCGGCAGATTTCAAAAAGCGACAAGGATTTGTGAAATCCTACTGAAGATCCAGGAGGATTTCTGTGGTAGGTACTACTTTTGTTTGTTTCTCTTTTCTTTTCCCCTCCACTTCGGTGCCCAGTGGTGGCCTACTAAGGGTTAAACACTACCACACTCCTCTTATGATGCACATTCCTTTCTATACATGATTAGTAACTTTTAACATCTTTTTTTAATTAAATATACCCCCTGCACTGATGGGGGAGTCTTTCCTTTTTGTTCACTTCCACTGGCTCTCTGATCCGATAAGGTAAACGTATCTTTGCAGTTTGTACCGTAGGTTGGATACTTAGAGATACAGTATATGATAAACTACAGTGAACATGCTTCACTGCTATCTAACATCTACAGAAGAAAAGCAATAAAGTGGATTAAATAATGAAAGGAACTGATAGTTCCAGCCATAATATTCTAGAAATGTCCAATTCCTACATTAGTTTTGGATAACAGTCTGCCCAATTAAACATGTCAATGTTCATCTGTCTTTGTGGATGTAACATGCATTTCTGTCATCTACTGGGTATTTGATTGTACCAATTTTATACAATTATGAGCATTCAAATGGACTGATATCACATAATGTTTATGATGACAAATGTTCTGTGGCTTTGTGACATATCCTGCCTCCTGCACCAACAGTGTAGTTACTGGAAAACTGACAGATTTGTTTCAAGAAACCATCCTGTAGTCCAAAAATAATTTGCTAAGATAGCATCTGTTTGTGCACAAAACACAAACAAACCATGTTTACCCATCAGACCATTATAACCCGTTTCTTTTTATTTAGCTATTGTTAGCATCATGCCCTCGACTGAAGGAGACTTCAGTGACAGATGAAAGTCCAAGGGACGGGGAGTCAGGAGAGGAAGAGGAAGCAGATACCCAGATCTCCATCCTCCACTACTTTCTCTCAGCATCAATGTCTTGTCCTTTCAACAGGTTTTACATACACGATAATAATAATAATAATAATAATAATAATAATAAATACACTGCAACAGCAACAAGACTGGAATATCGATCACATTATGTTTGAATACCCAAATGCATCACCCACATGTGACACAATCTGCCCCCTATCTTTCAGAGGAAGCATGACATTAGTGATAATCCTCAACAATGTGGGGCACACTGAATGTAACTGTGCATGGCTGCTCTTCTTACCTGGCAGACTAAGCAGTAGTGGAGGAGAAGACAGGTGCTCACACAGGCACACACAGCACTGCAGATGAAGCAAGAAAGCATCCAGAACAAAACACTCCACACCAGGGATGTGTGCCTCCCTGTTTGCCCAAGATCCTTTATAAGCATCTATTACCTTCTTTAACCAAGCCTACTGTTGGCTCCTGCTCTGCCTTTCTCCAGGTATTTATCAGCCTGTAAACGCTTGCTGTAAACTGAGGCCGAGTCTAGTAAATAATCCTCCTGATAAAATCTCTCACTTATTTCTCAAATCCCCTCCTTTGCAATGTCTTTTTGTAATCTTAATTCAGTTTCTCCTCTTTCAACATCCTGTCACTCCTCCCTTAATTTCTTCACACTTTCTCATTACTTGATATCTTCTTTGCTGTCATCCAGCAAACTGATCTACCTACAGATATTGAGATTTCTCTTGTTCTTCTACCATTTGCCTGCCTCAACTACTCCCCTGTTCTTTTACTTCCTTCTGCTAAATCATTCACTCTCCTTCCCTGAAGGGACTGGAGATGCCTTCTCTTTAGTAGCCTTTGTTCTCCTTCTCCTCTCAACCCCTAATCCCCACAGGGCCTATCCTGAGCCAATCTCCTTCCGGACTAATAACAGACTGGCAGTGTGGGGGTAGGGGCTACAGGTCTTCCCATACCCTCCCAGTGCTCTTCTACTGTCCACATGACAAATTCCTCAGTACTATGTAGTTTAGAGAGGTGTGTGTGTGTGTGTGTGTAAACAGAGCAGAACCTGTTGGATGACTACCATCAGCTACAGGAGGGACTACATGCTGTATGCATACACTGAGGGTGTTTTCAGGTACTGGCACACCTCTTTACAGAACTAGTTCTATAAAACCACATCCCTTTCCCCTAAGTCAAGGAGTTCAAGCAGCTCAGCGTGGTGAGTGACTGAACGTACACAGTGGAACAGCTTTAGTGAAAAACTCGTTTTAGAAAAGCAACTTTGGACAAAGTTAAACAATGATAGCACTGAGAAGCATTGTGTACTATAGTACTTTTTAATTTTCTCTGAGCCTGGCCTGTAGTTTTTAATCCACTGTGTGACAGCTATAGATTCACATTCAATTTATTGTCATTTCTTTGTGTATTCGCATACATAAAAAAAAAAAAAAAACGCTGTTCTTCCCAGCCCATTACAATGCAACTTCAATAAAAACCCAAATATTTCTAATACAATGCATTCCCAAATATGGCACCTCAAAACAATGCAGTAGTGGTATGCCACATACTATGGTATGTTCAAGTACATAAAAACACCATTATAGCACGGTGTGTTCAAGCGCACCACTAGAAAAAAAAGTGCTGTTCAGTCAGATGTTGCATTCTATCAGTATTTCAATGCTGACAGCCTGTATGTGTCCACAGCTGCCAGTAGATGAGGGGATTAGAATACTATTCAGCATTCTGCTGGATCTGGCACAGATGCTGCACCTCCTCTTCCCTGATGGCAAGAGGGAAAACAAATACTAGGAAGGGTGATGAGGGCAATCTCCAGCAGAGAAAGAAGGGGGCAATGATCCTGCAGGCAGTCTTTACTGTTCTGTTCAGCTGGTGGCGTTCAGCCGCTTTACAGTTACCAAACCAGAAGACAAGGCCGTAGGACAGGATACTTTCTATGGTGCCCCTGTAGAATGTCATGAGGTGTACAGTGGAAAGACCTGCCTTTCTGAGTGTCTGGAGGAGGTGAAGCTGCTGCCTTCTCACACTCACAGGGTCAGTTTTCTGAATTCAGTACTTTTACTACATTTTGTGTCGTTTTCATAGAAGTCTACTTATAATGGAGTATTTTTAAATGTGGGATGACTAGTTTTACTTAAGTAAAGCATCTGAATGTTTCCTCCACCACCACTACATATCATTCATAGAAACATATATTTGAGTAGAAATTAAACATAATAGAAATGGGACTCAAACAGCATATGCATTTTTTACTTTGCGTGATGGAATGTTTTTGCACTTATTAAATTTGACTCATTGATTTTTTTGCAGACATGGTGTGGGAGTGATGTGTGGGACTCTGTATAATGAGTGGCACAAGAAACAAGCCTGCAATTGTGGCTCACGTGAATAAGCTTGCATATACAGTGGGTACGGAAAGTATTCAGACCCCCTTAAATTTTTCACTCTTTGTTATATTGCAGCCATATGCTAAAATCATTTCAGTTCATTTTTTTCCTCATTAATGTACACACAGCACCCCATTTTGACATTATTGCAGATTTATTAAAAAAGAAAAACTGAAATATCACATGGTCATAAGTATTCAGACCCTTTGCTCAGTATTTAGTAGAAGCACCCTTTGGAGCTAATACAGCCATGAGTCTTTTTGGGAATGATGCAACAAGTTTTTCACACCTGCATTTGGGGATCCTCTGCCATTCCTCCTTGCAGATCCTCTCCAGTTCTGTCAGGTTGGATGGTAAACGTTGGTGGACAGCCATTTTCAGGTCTCTCCAGAGATGCTCAATTGGGTTTAAGTCAGGGCTCTGGCGGGGCCATTCAAGAACAGTCACGGAGTTGTTGTGAAGCCACTCCTTCGTTATTTTAGCTGCGTGCTTAGGGTCATTGTCTTGTTGGAAGGTTAACCTTCGGCCCAGTCTGAGGTCCTGAGCACTCTGGAGAAGGTTTTCGTCCAGGATATCCCTGTACGTGGCCGCATTCATCCTTCCCTCGATTGCAACCAGTCGTCCTGTCCCTGCAGCTGAAAAACACCCCCATAGCAGTATGCTGCCACCACCATGCTTCACTGTTGGGACTGTATTGGACAGGTGATGAGCAGTGCCTGGTTTTCTCCACACATACCACTTAGAATTAAGGCCAAAAAGTTCTATCTTGGTCTCATCAGACCAGAGAATCTTATTTATCACCATCTTGGAGTCCTTCAGGTGTTTTTTAGCAAACTCCATGCGGGCTTTCATGTGTCTTGCACTGAGGACAGGCTTCCGTCGGGACCCTCTGCCATAATAACAAAGAGTGAAAAATTTAAGGGGGTCTGAATACTTTCCGTACCCACTGTATAAGAAGAGTCATCATGTGTAGGCTACATGTTCAAAGTTTCAATACATATTTTTGTCTGTTTGTGCTCTCTCTCTCATTAGCTTACCCTCATTTTCCCCTTGTTTTCTGTTCCACTGTATGTCTCAGTGGCTCTGGGGAAAATATTAAGCCTTTTTTGCAAGGCTTAATGTGGGGAGGAGAAAAAGTGTCTCATAAGGGAGGAGAGTAATCTTAGAAGAACTTCATAAATGTGCATTGCTGGGCTGATGTTTGTGGGAATTTACATCCAACAACATTTGAACGTCAGGGACACAGCAGATACTGTCGGAGAGCAAGACAGAACAAGACAAGGAGAAAAAAAAACAAAAAAAAAAAAACAAGTACCATATATGGCAAAGACGTCGCCTAGCAACCGGATCTGCCTTCAGCCCAATTTTCCATGACACGCACTCAACTCTGAATGCAAGACCACATCGTTGTGAGTATGTGTGTGTGTGTCTGAGTATGCATGTGTGAGCAAGTATCTGCTCACGTCACCAAGCGTTCAAAATGCAACTGGTTTGTCTAGGAGGTGACAGCGAGGCCACGGTTTCTCAGTAGCAAGAAACGTGTGCACATGCCCGCCTTCAATCAATTACTATACAACAACAGCCGAGCTTTTACTTTTCCTCAAATGTGAGGACAAACTGTGCCCATTAAAAACCACACTCTTATCAGAAACCACAGGCCACCGTCACCCCGTTTGTTACAACAGATGAAGTGCAATCCACAGGTTGCTCATTTCCTGGCTGTCAGCGTAAATAGCCAGGAAACAACACTGTCCACTGGCCTGCTAAGACAAATGATCACTAGTGGAACTCACAGCAAATAAATTAAGCTTGCCATGTAGGTATTCTCACAATTTGATTTCAAATCAACAACTGGCACAGAGACAGTACACATAAGAAGGAGAAACCAGGAGTGCTATGTTGGAAGTGTTTGGTGTACAAAGTGCACAGAGGCGGCTACAGAAACACCTCGGTCCAAAACTCCGACATAGTACACAATGGGGGAATTACTGGCTACACTCGAAATGCATGTATATCTACACAGTGTATCCAGCCCATCATAAAACACCAAATAAGAACTATACATACTTTAAAATGTGGGACTGATGCAACAAACCTTCTGTTTACATTTGGATAATTACAAAATATTGTACTTTCTTTTTAGCTGGAGGTTTGTAATAATAAAAGTTTGCCCCATACTCTGGAGCACTTTGAGATTTGCTGGAGTGAGAGAAAGACAAAAAATGTCAAACTTAATACAGTACAATTCTTTATTTTTATTACAATTTAATTTTTCATTTAAAAAGTTATAAAAATGTTTGTGTATGTTGTCAGTTGCAGTTCTTAGAAATAAAAAGAATTTGAATCTGCAGGTCAGACTTAGAAGAAGAAAAAAAACTGATATTGGAATCGGCCAAGAATATTGCAATCAGTGCATCTTTAATGAGAATTATTTTTGGCCACAGTTCTGAAGCTGTGACTACATACACAGAAGTTCAGATTTCATTTACTAAGGTGAACCTGTGGGATGTTGGACAGGTTCATAATAAGGAGATCACAATATTTGTGTTCAGAGAACCTGACTTAATATGATGATTCATTTATTTAGGTTAACAAGATATTAAGATACTGAATTTGAGATTGTGTGTATCATGCAAGTATTGTTGGTTCTCTTTAGTCCTTTGTTGTTTTGTTCAATGTGGTGGTCATTAGGACTGTGCCATTCTGTTTAGCTGATTTGTGTTTGGGAAACTGAAATGACTTATTTTTTTTATACAAAAGAAAGCTGTAATAGTCCACACTACTGTCTTTACGTTTGTCTGTGTGGACCTGAGCACACTCCCTGATACACATTTGTGACTCGAATGAGCATAGCAACATACCAAACATCAGTCATCTCTTAGACGCCCATCTCCACCTCACGGTGATCATAAAGGGAGCAAGGTTTGATAAAAGAGTCATGTCTTCCTCCTCTGAAACACCTGACAGGTGTACACTGTCGGCTGTGGAAAGGTATCTGGAGCTAAATGATTAAAAATAAGTATATCTTGTGCCACTTTTCTAAGTTTTGGGAAGTGAATTATGAATAACATGCAGACGTGCTGAACATTTTTCAACATGCACGCTTAGTGGCGTGACCCCAGTGGAAAGCACGGGACATTCAGGATTCACACGCTGCCCAGAAGATGTGGACATGCAAGAAGACCGTCTCCAGGGAAGACATCCTCTTTATAAGACTGATCTCAATCCAGGCATTTCTAGCCACAGTGCATCAAAGCCTTTGTCTCAGGGGGTAGGCATCAAAACTTCCTACACGGAAACTCTAAACTGCATCTCATGCCTCCAGAAAAGGAAACTCTTGAGCCTCAGGGGCAGTAAACTCAATTCTAGATTGCTCTGATAGCATCTATGGCAACTGTCATGGGATGACACATCATCCAAACAAGCAATCATACTGTTCAAAAGGTCTTACAGCTGAGCTCATCAACACCATGTGATCATGAGCCACAGAAGATAAGAGCCTGTTTCTGTCCTATTTAGTTTAAGCCAGTTCTAGCTCTGCTGTTTATCAAGGTGGTCCAACGATTGAAGCTTTGAACCACACATTAAACTAAATGTCTCTGATTTTCTTTGTAATTTAAAATTAAAGATCCACACTGTGTAGCAAACCTTACTGACTTGAAGGACCATCATGGGGATTACCTTCAAATATCAGTAACACAAAGTCTAAACAGCCTCTTCCCATCTGACCACTGACGTGCACTTCTGCCTAGTGAACTGACCAACAGCCGTGTGACAAACATGACATTTGTATAGCCTGACAGTAGCTGATGTCAGTGGATCATTGTGCAACATGTATTTGTGCACAACAGCTGCATAAATATGGAAATACATGTTATGTGTCTTCAAGCTGCTCTGAACCATCTGATAATTAAACCAATAGTCTGTGACAAGATATAGGAGTGTTGATGTGCATGTGTCCTGTAAGCAGGGTATGTGTGTGCGCACATATGTATTAGAACATTTAACATTTTTTGTTTTGCCTTTTCATCCATAACCACTATAATTTTGCCCCTGTCACGGTGGTCTGCTCTGGTGAGGAAGGGGGTTTAATCACATATGTATGTATATTCTGGTTCTGGATATGGTCGGTTGCACAATACCTGTATGGTAGTTGAAGCAGTATGAATTCTTTTGGTGGGAGCTGTGAATGAAATGCTTACAAGTTCCTGGCGGTAACTGAACTGCACAGACCATTTTAACAAGTTATCAGTTGTTAAAAAAAGAGGAGAGACACTCACCCCTGATCCGTCGTCCGGGCTACACAGAGAGCGGCCCGGAGACAGACTGGACTCGATGTCGCTCCCAGTAAAGTCGTCCTCTGACTCCTCGAAGGACGAGGCGGAAGACAGGCCGATGGAGGAGGAGTTGGACAGCTTCCTCGGGGAGCGCATCAGGGCAGGGGACCCTCCGCAGCCGCTGTCTGAGCAGGGAGACTCGTCGTCGTGGTGAGGCTCCAGACACGAGCAGGTGCTGAACTCAGTTTGGACGGTCAGCGGGGCCTGTGTCCCCTGAGAGCGGACTGGACTGGTGTCCCTGGTTATGATGAGTTTGGGTATGGTTCCTGGGAAATTCTGTCCTCCTGCTGGACTCTGGTGGGCCTGTTCAGATTCCTTTCTGCTCTGGGTTTTGGCCGGACAGCAGTTATTTTGGTCACCGGCCACACTGGGTGGACACGAAACGGTAATACCATCAGTTTTTGTCATTTTAGCTTCAATGAGATCGTCCGTTGTCGACGATCCACTATGTATAGGTTGATCCAGGAGCGAGCTAGACAAAGTCCTCTCAGCGTCGGGGCCAGAGGTGAGCAGCAGGGCAGGGTTCAGACCAGTCCCCGTCAATGCCCTTCCCTCAGACCCAATTCTATTCTGGCTGCTTCCCCCCAGCGGCTGATCTTCCATGGCCCTCGTCGGGGGATTGGAGGCATTGTCCTCTCGCTCGGGTTTCGGCTCTTCACAGCCCACACCGCTGAATTCACCGGCCCGAGTCTCCAAACCTGACGCATCGGACGACCCGGCCGCTGCTTCTCGGTTCACGGCGTGCTGGATAGCTTCGGTATGGTCATCTAGCCCGGATGGTGTCTCAAAAAAATCCGGGGCTGCTTGGTGTTCTCCAACCGCCGTCACAACCTCGTCCCTCGGCAACTTTCCTACTCTGTGATCCCGGCGCGTTGCGGGATCTCCGGCTTCGTTTCCGCAACCTAAATCATCTTCTGTTTGGCTGGAGTCTCTCTTTCTCCTCCCCAGACATGACAACACTTTACTTTTCATCGGATTTCTCTTTAAATGCCCACTCACTCGTCGCTTCCCTCCGCTCCTAAACCTGCGGAGACGGAGTCGCTGGGCTGTCTCGCCTGCTCTCCATTTCGCTTTGCCTGTAGTGGCGGAGCTGTGCGATAGATCCGAGCAAGTTTGGCCCATCCTGCATACCGTAGTAGTAACACTGACCTGGACACACCCTCAGAGAATGATTTTGAAATAGTCGAAACCAATGAAACCTTGACTCCTCACATGAACACTTGGTCATTAGTCATAGATTCCGATTATTTATCCCAGAAAATCTTAAATTCATCCACCCCTTTCCTCCAGGCAAGGACCGCCCCTATCTGTGGAGACAAACAGATGATGAATAATTTAGTAAATAAACACATTAAGTGCATGAAGTCAACATAACAGTACACTGTCACACCAAGTCCAATATTCACCCTGCTCATTCTTAATGGGCCCCAGTAAACGCTGGCTGTCGACAGAGTTGTGATTTATCAGCTCTGAAAGTCAGATTTTATCTCCTGGAGCAGGCCACAGAAACTGTCAGGGGAAAGTCAGATCCACTGAACTTGCACTTAGGGTTTATTAGCTGGAAAATATGACATGAATATTACAATAGAGTGCAAAACACATCAAAAGTTTCAGGGAGTTTGAGAGTCAGTTTCACCAGTGTTAGTCAGCGTAATACTGCCCTCCTCTGTCCAGACACTGTTCCTTTGTCTAATAGCCTTGTTATAAAACTCCCAAGGCTGGTACAGTGGGCATAAAATATGGCCAGTATAAAAGCGGTAGCCACACTGCTGTGCAAAACAAAACTGGGTCCAACTCCAGAAGACATGCTGACTCAGATTTATATCCAACACTATTTGACTTTGCAACATGGGGCTGCAACTAAGCATTATTTCCATTATCAGTTACACTGGTTGACAAAAGAAGATATTTTAAGATGTCGCATTATGCTTTAAATCAAATCAAATTGTATTTGTATAGCACCAAATCACAACAAAAGTCATCTCAGGACACTTTACAAAGTAAGGTCTAGACCTTACTGTTATCAATATTATTACAGAGGGAAAACCCAACAATCCCCCCTTGAGCAAGCACTTGGCGACAGTGGGGAGGGAAAAACTCCCTTTAACCCCAGACAGACCCCGGCTCTTGGTGGGCGGCCTTCTGCCTCGACCGGTTGGGGTCAGTGGATAGATGAGAGACAAAAGCTTTTGGAAAGTGTGATAACACTGTCATTTGTCACTAGTTTCTATTTTATTAACCAAACAATTAATCAACAAATCATGAAAATAATCAACAGAATAATCCATGACGAAAATAATAACCTTTAGCCCTAGTAATATTACAGCATGTTAAAAAAAATAGTATGTGGGCTTCGACTTCTATGTTTGGTCCTAATCTATAGCACAGGCATGTTGTGACACATTTCACAACATGTGTTGTGACACATGGGCCCAGACACATATCAGGGCCCTGCCTCTCCTGCAGGAGCAAGACTCTCCCATTGAGCAGCCATGTGATGTGTAATCAGTTTGTGTCTTCTTCTGGTAGTTTTTCCATCTGTCTATAACCATTTTTTGTTAATTTCTACTCATCTCGCACCTATTTTTATTGGTTCTGCATCTTTTTGTGGTTGTTTTGTGTCTCTTTTTGTAGTCATTTCACTGCCTTTGGAGTTTATCTCTATTTATCTCTCTTCGTTTAGTATTTTTGGGGAGGTTGGCTTTTTTAGTCATTTTGTACTTGATTGATTTTATGATGGAGAGGTTAACAGCCCCTTCATGGTTCACTGGCCCTGTGCCTGATATGTCCATTCAGGAATCCATCCATCATTATTAGTGAAATATGTTAAAGTAAACACTGAAAAGGTTTAGAGTAACTGATAAAGTCCAGTGTGCACACAGTCATAAATTCCAACCTACACTTACTAATATTTTTCACATGAATATTTTTGTCATAAAAATTGTTATTAGACATGATTTTTACTATTTAACATGTTTTAAACTTTCAGAACAGAGACATGTGAGAAACTGAAGCTGATACTGCAAAGGTTTAGAGTAACTGATAAAGTCCTGTGTGTCAAATTCCAACCTACACTTACTAATCTTTTTTCACATAAATATTTTTGTCATAAAAATTGTTTTTAGACATGATTTTTACTATTTAACATGTTTTAAACTTTCAGAACAGAGACATGTGAGAAACTGAAGCTGAAGGGTGTTTTGTCTTTCATGTGTAACTCTCTGTACTGTGATGTAATCAACTACAGACTGTTCCAGATGAAAATAGACACACCCATCAATTGTAGGCTATGTGTGTGTTTCAGTATGATTAGCATCTAAGCCGTGTTATCAGGGTGTGCCTTTTCAACTATATTTATATATCGGTATATATATATATAGTACTGTTTGAATCCATTTTATTGCAAACAACTCTGTATGCTCATGCTGACTTGTCTCCTTGCTGCAAGTAAACTAATTATTTACAAAGATTCCAGTGACTTTGTTGCTTCATTAAAAATTCCTTTGACAATTTTGCATGTAAACAAAAATGGCATCGTGCCTCCTGCTAAAAACACATTTCATCATTCTGTATAATATACAGCATGGCATCGTAGAAACATTCAAAACATTCTACATGTGACTAATTACTGAGTGTTATTTACTATCAGGGCGCTGCAGTGACTCTGCAGTCAGGAGGGAATGTGCATGAAACAGGAAGTGAGACAGGAAGGATAACAGTGGAAAGAACAGGTCATCATATACCACACACACACACACACGAGTAGTCTTGTGTAACCAAAATCATAAAGAATGATACATACTGGTTCAGTCAGGGCATGCATGACAATCTTGTACCATTATAATGATTCAGACAGGGCATGCATGACAATCTTGTACCATGCTGACATCGAATGGGTTCTTTAAAACACATGTGCACACACACACACATTAAAAGTGACACACACTTTCTGGGAAGTTGGTCACCCATTGAAAACATATAAAACACCAAAAATGGTCTAAGATACCTGAGGAATAAATGACACTAGTCACACACACCATCATGACTTATCTGTATACATGCACCGTGGAAAGACAATGTTTTTCCATTATACGTTGTCCTGCTCTAAAATTAAATAACATCTTTAAATAATACAACAGTCATTCTGTGCAAGTATATTTAGTGAGCTATGAATTTAAAGAATAGTTCACAGTTTGGTGACAATTTTGTTTCTAAAGCACAGAACATGAGTAAATGTACCAAGCAGTCTACAGCTTTGAAGTACTTGTAGCCTACTTGTGTATTTCCATTTTAAGTTACTTTATATTTTACTCCACGTGTTCAGTTAATTTGAAGACGCAATTAAAACATATGACCAGGTTATAATGATGCATTGTCAGATTAAACTACCTACAGTAGTTCACATCCTACAGGCAACGCTAATACTCCAAACATATAGATATTACTATGAAAGGGTGTCGTTCTGTTGCCTAGAAGCACTTTTATTTATGACTTGGACACATTTTACTGCTAAAATACTTTTGTACTTGTGTAAGTTCTACTTATGAGTGCAAGACGAAACGGGTTATTCTGAAAGTAAAGTATTACTAGGCTACTTGTAACTTACTTCAGTGAAACAATTGAACGGTTCTTCATCACAAAATGCTGCCTGATAGATTTCAGGTGGCATTTTAAATCTATTCATTTGGTAAAATATGAAACCAATACAGAAACTAAATAATACATACAACAAAGGTTAAAATATACTGGGTTTCTGCATTAGTGTGATGGCAACACTAAAATGCCATCTTTTGTTTACTAAGACTTTGGAGACATTTTAAAGAGACAGCGAGCAGCTAAAATCGAAGGACACACTGGAAAATGATTAGAGGAAACCTACCAGGCAGCCCCTGAGTTCCTCCTGTGGCGTGTGAAGCAGCTGTTAAATGCTGGCAGTAACGTGGAGGTTGGGGTATAACTTTCCACCAGGGTGCCGACATGTGCCTAATCTGTACGGTTAATAGCGTGTGCAGTGCTGCCGTGCTGTGCAGGATCAGCGTGTGGCTGAAGTAAGAGGAAACGCTCGTTAAAGGAGGGGCAGGTCTAGCTACTGTTCAAGTGGCACCTGAGGTGACTGTTAACAAACGCGAAGTAGCTAAAACAGAAATGTCAACACGTATCTGTGGTTAAACACGGTGTTTAAGAAGCGACCGAAACATTTTATAAATAGTAAGAAATTATAAAGCTATAGCCAGTTATGCCCTTGTGCCAAACAAAACGCTACCATGGAATAGCACGCGACCTAAAACTGGCACGTCTGTTGGCTTTAAATGCGCTGCCTTCAAAGCTCGCCGGAATTTTGTTTTTTTTTTTACTTCTAAAGTGTGGAAAAGTTCGCTTATTGCCTTTTCAGCCATAGATTTTGTGTGCTACGGAGTATTTATGGAAGCGTGATGGCGGATGTAGGCTCATAAATAAACTACAGTGCCCACGCTCGTCCTAATTATTAAGTCTTTCAGTACAACAGTCACTGTGACTCGGTGATGTGTTCTTGATATTTATGGCAACAATGGAGATCTATGGCACAGAGGAATAAGCTATAGCAAGCCTTCAGCCTGCTACACAGGTAGCCTAATGCTAATGTAGGATAAATTTATTGTTGATTTGTGGCTGTGGTTTTAGTGAGTAAAATATTGAATAACACTAACAGTAGGCTATCCCATAAAGGAAAAGGGGAGTGCTTTTGTTGCAACAAGAACTCAGTTGTAAATAAGGTGCAAAATACGTTTATGTAAACAAATGTCAATTAACTTTATCTTGTGAAATCCATACAGTGCAGAGTAATTTAAGACACAGAGGGTTAAGTGACTTGCGTAGTTATTACTGTGCATGTAGTTGATGGTGCCCCTTTAAAATCGGACAAAAGGGGTATGGAAAAATAAAAATAAAACCCTGTTATTGAGACGTTGTAATTCGACTGACTTTTTAAAACTATTTAATGTTTCGAATATTTGACAAAACTGACAGATTTAATTTGTATTATAATATCGTTATCCGTTGAATATTAAACACTTTGGGGTCGTTCACAAAAATTCATTTTGTCTCGCTGGTAGCCTCATATGTGTGAAGTTTACTGACAGTATCTGAACGCAGCATGTGCCTTTTGGTCCGTGCGCGTTTTTTTCGATAATTTTCTATATCCAAGGTTATGCTTGGATATAGAAAATTCGATTCAAGTTGAACAAACCCAATTCAAAGGTCATATTTTGTTTTGCTGTGCTTCTTTTGAAATTGGCATAGCTATTTTTCCTAAACGCAAACATTTGTACATTTGGCACATATGGGTTTCCGTAGCCACGGAAGTAGCCTTTCACGTTACCCATCAGAGCCATAGATCAGGGCGCCGGTGTGACATTCAGCGGATTTTCAGAGTTCGGGTCTGTGTAAAAGGAAGGGTACAACCACTATATGCCGATCAAGTTTGTGTCAAAATGAGAGTACTTAAAGCGGGTCTTTATTTGGCTAAAACGCACCTTTTGGCACCGGGGAGCGTCACTCTTAAAAAGGTAACATGAGGTTTTTGCAATTGACATCAAACCTCTCACGACCAACTCGGCTGTCATTTGCATTTCACAATCAGTAAACAGTCAGAGGGGGTTGAATATCGATCTCCTTCTGTGTCGTCTCCACAGGTGCTCATCAGCAGCTCTCGGACATGCTCCTCCGATGTCTTTCCCAACGAGAGGATACGCAATATCGGGATCTCCGCTCACATCGACTCGGGGAAGACCACCCTGACCGAGCGTGTCCTCTACTACACCGGACGGATAGCAGAGATTCACGAGGTGAGCTCTGCGACGGACCCTGTTTGTTTTATTAATCGAGCTGTTGTTGCTGTCATGTCAGGTTTGCAGGTGCACCGTTTGCATCCTTGGGTTGTTTTCCCACTATGGGACTTGGGCGCAAAAGTGAGCTGTGGGCCCCTAAACTGGATTTTAATACAGATTAGGTTGTGGGCTCTTTACTGTTTATTTGTACATTGACGGTTATCCCAAAAACAAATGAAAGAAATCACTATAAAGTAATATGGATAATAGCTTATTAGTAACAGTAAACACAACTCTTGGGTCTTTAGGGCCCCATGAGGGTTTTGGG
This sequence comes from Monopterus albus, assembly GCF_001952655.1. Lineage (NCBI taxonomy): Eukaryota > Metazoa > Chordata > Actinopteri > Synbranchiformes > Synbranchidae > Monopterus > Monopterus albus. Next base: position 598,755 of record NW_018128208.1, read on the forward strand.
TCCTAGGAAAGCTGCCTGCTTTGCCCATTTTGTAATCCTGTCCTGGTCTTCTTCCCCTGCGGTTTGCAGGTGAAGGGGAAGGACGGTGTTGGAGCCACTATGGACTCTATGGAGCTGGAGAGACAGCGAGGCATCACCATCCAGTCAGCTGCTACATATACCGTGTGGAAGAGCCACAACATCAACATCATTGACACTCCAGGTACTAAAGGCTTACCTGTAATTTTGAGGTATCTGTTTTGTACTTCACTGTATTTCTAATTCATACTCTTGTATATTCAGTGTTATTCTCAGTGGCCCCACAGCTGCTCAAATTCTAAAGGAAAGCTGTCAACATTTGTACATTGTGATTAATGTGCAGCTACAGGGAAATGCACAAGTTACTCTGGTGAAAGTGTAATAAGTAACAATAAACATGCTGTAGAAAGTGGGGCATCCTGGTGGTACTAACCATATAGTTGCAAGGTCACCGGTTTGATTCCAGCTCTCTTCATTTTCTGTCAACTCAGGTGTAAAAATAAATGTAAAAATATTTAGTGGCATTTGTGTTTATGATCAAGGGGTTTGTGTTTGACTGGACACTGAGATGAAGCAATTTCATCAGCTCCAGGGCTGTAGCTGTGTTGTAAATTAAACATATTGCTTTATCATGTTTACTGTATTTAGCTTTCAAATGTCCTGCTGTCTTCCCAGGTCACGTGGATTTTACCATTGAGGTGGAGCGAGCGCTGCGTGTGTTGGACGGAGCCGTGCTGGTTCTGTGTGCAGTGGGAGGAGTCCAGTGTCAGACCATGACTGTGAACAGACAGATGAAACGCTATAACGTCCCCTTTCTCACTTTCATCAACAAGCTGGACCGCATGGGTGCCAACCCCAGCCGAGCCCTGCAGCAGATGAGGTTCAGTATCCAGCTGTGGAAAAAATTTACTTTCATCCATGTTAACAGAAATGCTCCTGATCAACTGGCCAAAGAGCTGTGTCTACTTGCATCATGATGGTCTGTTTAACTGTGACTGCTACATGCATCCAGATTGCCTTTCCGGAACTTCTTCAGTTTTATTAGTTTTAGATAAATCAAAAAAATAGATACAAGAAACACATTCAGTTGTATCCATAAGGTACAAACAATAACAGAGTGAAGCCCAAAGTTTTTTGTTTTTTTTTTGCATTCAGTAGTTGACATAAAATCAAGTATTCCACAAACAATATTGTAATCTGCTGAACTCTTCTTTTCTGTGTTTTTGCTTTGTGATTTTTTTCCACATTGAGAATTTGTCATATTTTATCTATAGAACAAAACTGAACCACAACGCAGCCTTTGTGAACATCCCCATTGGCCTGGAGGGGAACATGCGCGGCATCATTGACCTTGTAGATGAGCGGAGCATGTATTTTGAAGGATTATTTGGGTAAGGGATTTCTCTCTTGGTGCTTGACCACCTAATAGTGTAATCTTGTTATTTTGACAAACACTGTATTTGCAAACCTAATAGGGAATAATCCCTGCTTTTTTTGCTGGTTCTACTAAATTGTGTCTCAGTTTTTAGCAGTGGGAGTGTTTTTTTTTCTTTTTCTTTTTTTACCATAAATGAGACGAATTTCCACTGTAGTCAAGCTGCACACCTGCAGGTAACGGTAGGGAGAAAAAAATCAAAACCAGCATTTGTCAGTTTACACATCATACTTCCTCTCCCTGATTCACAACCTTTGAGAGTCTCTTCCTGAATTCAAAACAACATCTTTCTACCTGCAGTGAAACTGTCCGATATGATGAGATCCCGGCAGATTTTCGTGCTGAGGCTGCAGATCGGAGGCAGGAACTGGTGGAGTGTGTGGCTAATGGTGATGAAACCTTGGGAGAGATGTTCTTGGAGGAAAAAATTCCAACAAATGATGACCTGAAGGTTTGTGGCCTGGATTTTATTCCCATTCAAGGAAATCCTAAACTATCACGTAACACTTTATTGTGTGAAAAAAGTCTCGCATGCGAGAGTTTGCAAGACGTGTATAAACCGAGTTGCTTCTGCATAGAAACACTAGAACATACATACACCTCATTTTTTGAGCTTTAGGTCATGTCTAAGATGAGACCGTTGTAACATTGTAGATAAGTCAGAAAACAAGGAGAAGCGCCATGGCCTCTTTAAAAAGAGTGGCTAGAGCATGTGAGAGATCTGAGCGGTTTCAGAAAATTATAAACAGGTCTTTAAAGTTTTTGAGAATGAAATATCTTTTTTTGTATTTAATGGAAAAAAACAGCACTCAACTGTACATTGACTAGCACCTCGCTCCCATCGAAAACTATGATATACGCATAGTATTAAAATAACAATTTTCACCATTACTTCCTGACTTAAATAAACAGCCACAGTGGTGCTTTTGACTAAATGCTGCTATAAGCAAAGTAAAATGTAAACTGCAGATGTCTAACAGGTGGGATGTTTCCCATTTTATTTTAGCAGCTTAGCATGCTAACATTAGCAAATTAAGCCTGAACATTAAGGATGTAATTAGTTTGGTCATAAACTATAGAATCAGCTTTATTGGCCAGCTCTGTTGGACACGAGGAATTTGACTTTGGTCCAGCTCAATGTGCACGTACAATGCAAGATAACAAAGATCTCATATAAACTAATTGTTAAAAAAATGAAGTTAAGGGATCACTAATGTTTTTCCAATTCATTTTGAGGGGAACATGAATCATGTCTGATAGTTGTGCAGCGATTTCAGTTAAAACCACAAATGTCAACCTGCCTGAAGAAAAGTCAGTCCATCCACTAGTTTAGAGAATATACATCAGTCTGGACCAGAGCGATGGATCTAGCAGCGCTGCTAGGATTGCTAATAAAAATAAGGCATCTTTGACCAGTTTTTGTTCAAAACATGAAACATTTTTACTGGTCAGGAAACTGCACTTACAAAATCATTTAAAATGCCTCAGATTCTAAACCAGGACACGAACACTTTACATGAGTGAAGCATAAAAACAAACTGGAGCATGTAGCTCTCCCTCAAACTCTTGTCACTTTACAGGCTGCAATCCGCAGAGCTACAGTGCGGCGCCTCTTCACCCCAGTGCTGGTGGGCACGGCGCTGAAAAACAAGGGTGTGCAGCCACTACTGGATGCTGTCCTGGATTACCTGCCGAACCCCACTGAAGTCAAAAACTATGCCATCCTCAATGCTGAGTGAGTGGTGTTGTCGTTCTGCATGCACTGTGGCTGAAAGTAGATTTAATGTTTCAGGGAATTTCTTCCGACAAAGAGTAATGGAATTTTGTGTGCTGATGTCTGTGGGTTTTCACCATGTTAGGGATTCCAGTGAAACATCAAAAATTCAAATGAACCCGAGTCTGCAAACCCCTTTGTTGGTCTGGCCTTCAAACTGGAGGTAGGTCATAATGAGGAATGAGATCTTTGTTATCTTGCATTGTCATAGCGTTTGCATCATTTCTCCAGTTGTGCTCAACAGGAAGGCCTCAGTCTGTCATGCTTTGTTGTTTCCTGTGTCTTCTGCATTAACAGGCAGGGCGGTTTGGTCAGTTGACGTATATACGTGTGTACCAGGGCTGTCTGAAGAAGGGGGAATACATCTACAACACACGCACGAGCAAGAAAGTCAGAATTCAGAGGCTTGTGCGTCTCCATGCTGATCAGATGGAGGTGAGAACAAATCGATGTACGCCAGCAGCTCTCACCTACGGTTTGCAGCTTAAACTGCAGAGGAACATGATAGGTCAAAACAGTAATGTTCCTCTTTTGGCTTCAGTTGAGTGTGTAGATAATTACCACATCCTCTGTGATGACATGTTTCCATTTGTCTTGCATCAAAACAAAACATGGAACATCAACAGCAAGACATATTTATTATTTCTGCACATATTTTAGTTATTAAAAATAAGACTTGGATCAAATCACTCCTAACATGCAATAGCTTGTCCTCTACTTTTCCATCATTGCTTTGTTGCCTTACTGTACCTGCTGTTTCAGGATGTGGATGAAGTTTATGCAGGAGACATCTGTGCTCTGTTTGGGATCGACTGTGCTAGTGGAGACACTTTCACAGCTAGGACCAGCGCTAACCTCTCCATGGTGAGTGGCTTTAGTGTGTCCACTATGAAAAAAGGCCTGTGAGAGAGCAGGTAACCTGAACATTTTAAAATTTTATTCCAAAGTATAAGAAGAATCTTGTGTTTATGTGTCATCATTTTGTCCCACAGGAATCAATTCACATCCCAGACCCTGTCATTTCCATGTCAATGAAGCCAGCCAACAAAGTAAAAACAGTTTTAATTTAGCCATATGTACTGTACAAATCTAACCACAGAGTCAAAATTGCACCTCTGACTCCTTCCTTTTATTATTGTGTACCTGACAGAATGACATGGATAAATTCTCCAAAGGTATCAACCGCTTCACGAGGGAAGACCCGACGTTCAGGGTGCATTTTGACAGAGAGAGCAAAGAAACCATCATTTCAGGCATGGGCGAGCTGCACCTGGAAATCTACTCCCAGGTACCCAGTCAGATAGTGTGCCACTCAAGAACAGACTGCATGCTTAATACAAAGTGTAACAATAACTTTGGTGCATGGATGGGACACGGTGGAACTGACTTTTCTTTTACTGATAGTCCTGTGTATCGAGTTAGTCTGGAGTTGTCAGAAGAAGCTATCACTAATACTCATACTTTTGAATGCAGGGCTTTTACTTGTAACATAGTATTTTTGCACAGTTGTATTGCTACCTTTACTTAAGTAAAGGATCTGAGTACTTCTTCCACCACAGCGCTAACGCAGTGAGCCGAGCTGTAGCTGAGACCTCCAAACGTCAGGAAGTCAGACTGAACATTATATGGATATATCAGTCTCTGCATACAAACACTTTCCGTTTATACTTGGTCTGACCTATGTTTCTGTTGGTGTTTGGTTTGTTGTTTCAGAGGATGGAGAGGGAATACAGCTGTCCATGTGTGATGGGAAGGCCCAAAGTGGCTTTTAGAGAGACGGTCGCCAGTCCTGTACCGTAAGTCCTTGTGACACACACACACACACACACACTGCACAGCCTGACTAAGGCAGTAGTCTGTAGAAACAGTTTAATTGAGCTATAATAAACCAACGATACAGGACAATGTAAGGATACAATATCATTATATATGATGCACTACTATAACTCCCGATGGTGGAAACTCCACCCTTCTGCAGTTCAAAGGGTTTGTATCGCAAACATCAGCAGTAGATCTTCATTTAAAACTGGCAGCTTCATCATCGACACATTCATGCTCCGGTATTTTGAATACAAGGCGTTGTTTTAGTCGTAATGGCAGTGTGACACATGTCAGCCGTTTAGTTTATGTTTAGAGGCTGTTTACAGTGACAGCGAGGCAGCTTCTCCGTCTGTAGCACTTTTACTCCCTCTGAAGGAGTCCAGGTGAACAGCAGTTTCCAGCGAATGATCTCCTGTAATAATATAACACAGAGTGCCAGATGAACACGAGGCATCAGAGAGTCAACTACTACATATTTAGCATGAGATTAAGTGTTAGTGCTCTTCCTAACTTATCTGTGTATGAGATCAATCTACAGTGAGATGCTATTAGTAGAGTGGCTACTTTATCAAGTGGTCATTCACATAAGCAATTAATCAATTTATTTATCAAGAAAATATGATGAACATTCATTAACAGCTTCATAAAGCCTGAGAGATTTCTTTTCTGTTTTATATGAGATTATTAAACATGGATTTAGTTGCATATTGCTCTAAAATGTCAAAGTTTTGGATATAATAGAAACTGTGGTAGCCATCGTGTTATTCAAGAATTTTATAAATTAAGATATTTAGATACCTGAGTTATTGATTATCCTGAGTTGTAGCCCTTGATATTACTATATGTATTAGGAAGCAATGGAAAAATGTTTGTAATAATAGTACTTATTTACCTGGGACACCACGTCATGCAGCAGTATCTGATATTCAAACTTCAGCTGGTCGTTCTCCGTTGCCTGCAGCAGACGAGGGAAACATAAAGTGAGTCCAATACAAGCGTTAATGTTTAATCTTAAGACAATGTGCAGCCTCTGTTCTGCACCAACGTTGTGAATGTATTAATTATTGAGATTGTGCAGAAGCTCTCCATCTGTAGTGCACCTGAATGTGGCTCATCTGCTGCACATTCATCATGGATTGTACCCATTAAAGGGGGGATTATCATCAGTCTTACTTCAACAAACCATTACTCCTGTGGAAAATTCATGAGTGGATTAAAGCACCTACCAGCTGCGTGACGTTGGCCACCTGAGCCATGTTGTACAGTGTGTTTTCCGTGGATTCATTCAGCATGATGTAGCTGGAGGCTATGATGCCCAGATGCCAGAACGGCTTCATGTCAGGCTCCATGTGGCCGTGGCTGTCTGTTGGTCAGCGTGTTATAGAGGAGGTCAGATTGCATGTATGCACTGTGGTAATGCAACACGTATCATGTAAACATATGTATGCTCATAGTGTACAGTAGATTCAAGATTCATGACAACATCGTGTTGTGCTAGTAAGAGCAACACTGAGCTCACTTTAAAACCACAAACTGCCAATGTTGAAATCCCAAAATGCTGCAATTTCAGACAGCGGTGTTGTGCAGTAACGGACTTTGTGTTCAGGAGCAGCAACAGTTTATGAGTTTGTTTTATTGTACCAGGTAAATGCTGTGTTGACAGCAGGCTTTGGTTCGTCTTGTACTTCTGGTACAGGGCCTCTTCTTGTTCTTTAGTGCTGATTTTAAGCAGCTCCTCACATGAGGCCTGGACCTGGGGTGAGCTCTGATTCTGTCCCCTGGGAAAGAAAACCTCTGCAGAGACTTTCTCTGTTGTCTGGATGGGTTTCAAAAAAGGACCAGTGGATTAAAAAGAACAGAAAATGGCAGGTTTGATAAGAAAGATGTATAGACAGGGCATACAGAGCAAAGGCGTAGTCCAGATGTTGCCATGGCTCCCAGTGAGTCAATGTTGCACCACATGGTTAAACATTCAACCTAATGCAAGTCTCCTTTTATCTGCTCTTAAGTAAGTCCTGTCAAACCCGGTCAGACCTGTTCTCTGTAAAGCCCGACATTATTTAACTGTGGACTTTAAAACATACCTAAGATTAACCTAAAATATTTTTCCATGAGCACAGTGTGAATGCAGCGCTGTTAATGCTGGACATGCTGAGAATAAATGTAGCCAGTTAAACACAGATGATGCCTTCTGTAAGAAGTTCAGATGTCTTTACAAACCCAAATCAGCATTGAAGTAAATCCTCAACAAACATTTTTAAAGATGTGATGTGATGTGAGTTAGGAAACAAATATCATTCCAGTTGTGCTTTTTAACATCTGGTAAGGTACAACAGGTGAACATTAGCATTCAGGGATAATTCAAAATAGCACAAACTGACAAATTAAACCAAGTCTAAGCCACTTAGTATGTGAATGAAGCTACTCTGTTGAGTGTGTGATTCCTGGCTGTGTATAAATAATGTGAAAGTGCCATTTAAAAAGAAAACATGTCCTACATTGCTTAAGAGCTCCTCCACTGAGACATCCAGCTGATACTTTCTTCCAGAGTCTGCCACATCCTAGAAAGGAAATCAAAAATCAGAACCACCACTAGACCTTATAAAGCCATAAAAGTTGAAGGCTTGTTTCGATAGTGACATTCAGCTGACCTCTGCGTATCCCCTGTGGACCTTGTGCAGCATGAACAGCCTGTATGGTGAGCCGTAGTGGGTGTTGAGGTGGTGTTGGATCACCTGGGCTGCCCTCCGAGCAGGGTAATGACTGGGGTTCAGCTCGCCAGTCGCCATCACTTCCTCCTCAGCTTTCTCCACTGCTGATACTTTCTGCCGTTATTCCAGAGACGCGGTGAGAGGAGAAATAATGAAAATGAGAACAGAGGCAGCTGTAGTGATCAGGGATGGACTTCCACTTCCTGAAGGACTTTGACCCTTAGCTGTCAACAGGGTAGAGCATGTGTCTCAAAAGATAAAAGCCTTAGGCACAAGGAGAACATCCACTGACCCAAGTGGAAAGGAAATAAAATATGTACAAGTGAAGAGATGTGAAAGCTGGAAAATGAGACAATTGAATTCAAAAAGCGAGTCTGATTTTTGCCTGTAAGTAGAATGTTGACACTCCCTGTTTGGTGTTCAGAGGCAGCTGCTCTTCGCGCAAGTGGAAAGATTACTTCCCCCTTCTGTCGATGCCAGAGCTCACTGTAGACTGCCCCCTTTTAAAGGGACAGAGCTCCTACCTGGTTTTCCATACTCAGCTTTACAGGACATGCAGTGTAAGCCTTGAAAGTGTTTGAGTTAGCAGTTTAATGTTTTTGATTTGTATGTTGAAACATTTTTTATTATGCAAGTATTAGAAATAGAGGTGCACATCACGTTCGGCTTGTTTATGCTTTTCCTTTTGTTGTTAAAACGCAGCTTGATTTGGTGGCATAAGAGAAAATGAGTGCTGACTTGTTTATGCTTTTTCTTTTGTTGTTAAAACGCAGCTTTATTTGGTGGCATAAGAGAAAATGAGTGCAAAGTCTTCAACAGGCTCAGTAAGGCTCAGAATCAGTAGACGACTGCTACCTGCATTACTTTTTTAAAGCTGATAACACACCTACACAATGGCTGAGAGGTGACAGGTGGTCCCATTGTGTCACCCTGTTTCAAATAGCAGATCTTTTGCCTCATGTCTTGTAGGTTTGACTTCACTCATAAGAAGCAGAGTGGTGGCGCTGGGCAGTTCGGTAAAGTTATTGGGGTCCTTGAGCCGCTGGAGCCAGAGGATTACACAAAAGTGGAGTTTGCAGACCAAACTGTTGGAACCAATGTCCCGAAGCAGTTTGTGCCAGCCATTGAAAAGGTACATAGACACAGTCAGCTATATGCAGTAGTTGTGAAATGTTTTAAAGAGAACAGACGTTACTTGAACACAAAGTGAAACAGTGTATGTTTTAAAAGTCAGTTTCCTCAACTCTCATCTTTTGTTCCTCCCATCCTGCTGCAGGGCTTCAGGGATGCCTGTGAGAAGGGACCCCTTAGCGGCCACAAGATCTCAGGAATCAGATTTGTCTTGGAAGATGGAGCGAATCACATGGTCGACTCCAATGAGATCTCCTTCATCCGTGCAGGAGAGGGCGCTCTAAAGCAGGGCAAGTGTGCATTTAACATGAGATCCGACCTGCTGACTTCATTCTGGGTCTGCTTCATCTTTATTGTTGCTAGTGTATGTTAATGCTGCCTTCACTGTTCTCTCCACAGCTATGGAAAAGGCCAGCACAATCATCCTGGAGCCGGTTATGTCTGTGGAAGTTGTGGCGCCTCAGGAGTTTCAGGGTGCAGTCATTTCTGGCATAAACCGCCGGCATGGTGTTATTACAGGACAAGACGGGGCTGAGGGATACTTCACTCTATACGCTGATGTGGGTCAAGTTTATACTTTTTTTATATACCGAACATATCTACAACATGTGCCATGTCATGCTGCCATTGGTATTTGATTAATGTGAGCCTGTTTCTCCAAACAGGTTCCACTGAACGACATGTTTGGCTACGCCACAGAACTACGCTCCTGTACTGAGGTAAGTTCAGACTCAGACACCCTGAAACTCTGTATAGTCTATCGCAGTCCAGACTGTGTTGAGCAAGCATGTTAAGCTACTGAGGCATGATCACCAGACTATCACATGTTTTGTTGCAAATAGTCAACAGGGTCACAAAAACATGTGGAGAAGAAAAGACATGTTTTAGCTGCTAAAGTTTAGAGAATAATTAAACGTGAAGCTACCAGGAACCCATTATCCTCCAGTGCCACCATATTCCAGAACTCCAACCTCCCTGGAATATCCAGAAGTACAAGGTGTTCAGTGCTCAGAAACATGGCCACGGTAAGGAAGGCTGAAACACAACCACCTCTCAACACAGATTTTATGGACAGATGACATGAGAGTGAGTCTTGATGGACTGGATGGGCCTGTGGCTGGATCGCTAATGGACGCACGGCACCGCTTCAACTTAAACGCCAGCAAAGTGGAGGAGGGGTAATAATAAAGATGAGCTGGTTGAAGATGGACTTAAAATCAACTCCTAAGTCTACTGCCAGTTCCTAGAAGATGCTGTCTTCAAGTAGTGGTATAGCATGAAGTCTGCATCATTCAAGAGGCTGTGATTTCTATGCAGGACATTGCTCCATCACATGCATTCAAGTATGCCACTGCTTGGCTAGCCAGTAAAGGCCTCAAAGATGACAGAATAATGGCCTGGCCCCCTTCCTCACGTGAACTTGTGAGCCCTTCTTAAACATGAGATTTACAGTGAGGGAAGACAATACACCTCTTTGAATAGCATTTGGGAGGCTGTGGTTGCTGCTGCAGCAAAAGTTGATCGTCAACAGATCAAGAAAATGACGAGCTCCATGGATGGAAGGCTCATGGCAGCTATATTGGTCACTGAATATTTTTGAAATGTGTTTGCTGATTTTGAGTTGAGGTGGGAAAATTTAGTTTTTCTTTTAGGTGCCTAATAATTCTGCACACTACTACAGTATATTCCACTGAGAAAAGCAGAACCTCACTTTTCCCTTGTTAAACATTCAGATCTGAGGTGTATTAACATTTTGGATTGACTGAGAGCACTGTATTTGTTCAAAAGTAAAATGAATCCTCAATACAACTGGCCTAATGATTGTGCATGCAGTGCATGTAGCCTGAGAGGAGAAACTCAGGCCATTAAAATCAACAAATCACTTTCTGCTGCTCAGAAGTCCAGTCAGAGGACACTGTTCAGAGATTTGTTTTATAAGAAGAACCAAACTAAAAGTGGAAAACTGAGATTACAAAACATGAAAATCACACCCCTACAGAGCAGTTGCAAAATGTAACACTGTCTCCTATCATTGTTTATTCAGGGGAAAGGAGAGTACACCATGGAGTACAGCAGATATCAGCCCTGCCTGCCAGCTACACAGGAAGAGCTCATCCATAAATACTTGGAGGCCACAGGGCAGCTGCCTGCAAAGAAGAAGTGGAAAAACTGAAAACTGTTTACACAACTGTATACTCACCACCAGATCTCCTTTGGCAACTTTTCTGCCCGTCTCACCCTTCCAAATAATTGACCCCTGTGGAAAAACATACTATATGTATTATCTTGGTTTTAGACCTCTACTCTCTGCAGCGAGTGCTTTCAAAAGATGAGTGGCTACAGTGAAAACTTCAAGCGAGCTCAGGGTTTTGACTTGAGCTTTGTTACTATGTACAGAAAGATCTTGATGTGATAATGATGGCAACAATGGTATATGTTCTTGTTTTAAAGTGTAGTTCTTTTTCTGTGCAGATAATTTATCTGCCAACAGAGTCTTACAAACAGTTGATTAGAAGAAAACCCTCATATCTTGCACAGCACCACCACTCTGCAGGGTTACACTTGAGGCAGATGTTTCACATGTACAATGAAACTGGTTAGTTACAGACCGCATTAGAAAGCCAAAGCCAGCCAAGAAGAAGCATGACAAAGCACCATCAGAGCTAGTTCCTTCTCACCTGTGCTGAGAGCTCTGTGTTATTTGCCACCTGAAGTACGCTGTTGGGATGAGCTGGCATCTCTGCTGATGCACCTTCAGGTCTGACAGTCGTACCGGGGCTCCCAGCTGGCATGTCTGCTGATGCACCTTCAGGTCTGACAGTCGTACCGGGGCTCCCAGTTACCCCCGTTAACACGGCCAGGACGGCGATGATCATCAAACCCATTACTCTATGCTGTAAAACACACTTCTGTGAGAGAGCACAGGCAGAGAAACAACCCCCTCACCAGTGTGGGGCTTATGTAACACAAGGAGGAGGGGAAGCAGCGAAAAGAGACTGTCCATATCCTGCTGTCTTCCTGCCATGGTCTGTTTATTATTTTTCCCTCCTAACTAAACAAGCCTCTCCACTGTATCTGGCTCTGCCCTTCATTTGTTCTCATGCACTCACTCACTTAAAGTTGTCAGCCACTAAATGTTTCCACACCCTCACAAGTAGAAATTCATTTAGGAACAGTTATCCCATTAGAGCTGCTGCTCGTGGAGCAGGTGTGTGATCGGTATGGAGGCCTGAAGGGGTTGCAGCCTCGTCTGGGCCCCAATGTGTTAGACCAAATGCAGAGGGACCAAAACTTTCAGTGAGCAAAAGTAACCATGTCTTGTCAATTTGGGACAGTTAAAAAGACAAAACCTCCACAGTTTGATGATTTCAGATTATCATACATCAACAACCACAGGAAATACTGATTCTGATGTGACCTGATCTACTATGCTCTGGCTTTTTGTTTCCCTATAAAATGACTTTGGCTGGTTCCTGTTTAAATCGCTGTTAGGACTGCAGCTAATACATCTTTTTATTACAGATTAATGATCATGTTTATTTTCACATTCAGTCATTATTCCTCAGAGTCTAAGGATACGCATTCAAACATTTTGTCTTGCCTGTGATAGGCTTGGGCCTCCCTCAGCACATCAGGCGAGGGCCTGGGGGTGACGTCAGAGAACGAAGGCTCGTAACAGAATGCTGGACAGGGATCCATTAGTTAGACAACAAACATCTTTAGGGCAACGATGCCTGGTTCTGTGTGGACACTTCTCAATCTGCAAGATATGAATCAAGACAAAACCAGCTGCAGCCCCAGGTTCATATTGAAAGTTATTACCCAGTTCTTTCAACCAGGCATCTTCCACCTCCAGTACTGCGCTCAGGCAGCCCGGAAGATGGAAAAAAGCCCCGAACCTAATAGCCTATACAGTTTAATCACTTGGTTGGGCTAGCCCCATCCTACACAGGCAACGTCAAACCGTGACGTCACCTGATATGCCAGCTTGGCAGCTGACCAGAGCAGTAGTCAAAACATGGAGAAAATTAAAGTGTGTGGCTGTTGATTAGTGGTGTGTATCTAAAAACATACAGGACATTCAGGGACATGTCCGAACAGTAAGCCTTGGAAGATATTATGACTAAGATTACGGCTGAACATATCATGCTACTAGCAATATTCATCCTGTCTGCAGACTCTGCAATCTAGTTGACCTTGGCCTAGATGCAGCCTGCAGAACTCATGACAATGAACTAAGCATTTACCAGCCTGAGCATAGACAGCCTGTCTCCACTAAACATTTGCTAATACAACAGATGTCTAACAAATATCTATCTGACTAAGAAATTACCTAACAATATGAAGTAGCCACAAAGAGTTTGCTGTAATGAGGAGAACAGTTTTACCTTCTTATAAAGAGCATTTTTTCTGTCTTGGAGCTGGCCTGTTCCTCTGAAAGAAAACCTTCCAAACCCGACCACCCACTAATCATCAAAGGTCTTTAGGAGAGACTAACCCTCTGGAAATGTTCCATCCAAATGTGGCTTCTCCTCATTCAATATATATTATTTTCCCCAAGTTAACCTCTAATGTCCTGCAGTATGCTGATGTTGGTTTTTAAGAATTTAAAGGATTCAAGCATCACAATAATGACACATCTTGATTTGACAGTTTGAAGGCTGACTTTCCATCTGGATATTTTATATCAAAATATAGCAATACATTTAGCAATTAAAGATTTTATCTACCAGCCCCGGTTATTACAAATACTTTAGGTGCTACTACTAACCCACCTACTACTACTCTGTAACTTTATTACACCTATTTCTCAGGAGCCAGCAGGACACTAACCAGCTACTGTATACAGTTATTATGAACGACTACATCTGAAATGCTGCTAATGCTCATTTCATTACTCCTTATACTGCCTATTGATATTGAAGACCTCTCAGTCTTAGATGATATTTTTATTAGCTAAAACCTTTTAGAGAGCTTTACTGTCTGCTCTGTGGTGAACTCACTTTGATGTCCTCTCTGCAGAGTTTCTGGTTCATAATCAAAAGTTGTGGGCTGCTGGGAGGAGACAATGTCCACATTTTCTTGCCACAAACAGGTTGCTGTTCACTGTTCTGTCAGATTCCAGTCAGTTATTTGTTTCAGTTATTCCTTCCTCATTTTTAATGAGGAAGGAATGCAGTTGCTACTTTAGCTGTTTCCATCTTTGCCAGTGGCGTTTACCTTTTTGTCATATGATAGTAAAACTGAATAGGCCTGTTTGGTTGGATGAAACAGTCCTGAGAAGATCTCAGTGGTGGAACTATTGGTGTGTAGAGGCTTCAACAAATTATGAAAATAGATTCTGGGGACAAAATTGTAGGTTTAGTCTGAATGAACTAGTAATTAGCTAGGCTAATGGTTAAGGCGCAGGGCTCTCGGTGAAAGGATACAAAATGACACAAAGACACAAAAGATCCCTTCACCTCATGTCTTCTCTCTTTCTTTATCTTTCTCTCACATGCATACAAATGTTGTCCTCAACTCACCATAATAAATAATAAATTTGTATTTTGCATTAACTGGGTGCCTGAGGTGGTGCAGTTGGACAAGAGCAGCTGGTAGGAAGAGTCACCCTCCCATCTCATGTTCCCATCAGTTTACAGCTGAATAAATGTGTAGCCTATTTAAATGAATGTAGCGAACAGTAGGATTCCAGCCCCTTAGTATTTATTAAAGAAATCCAAGTCTGCTAAACAAATAAATGAATGAACCTGTTGATCTTCTCTTCACTCCAGTTCAGGCTCTTTACCTGCTGCTTGGTTCTACTCTTTATTTACCCACTGCCATGATGAATCTTAGTATCAAACCTCCATTGATGATGACTTTTTATTGTCATCACACACAAGCTTAACTCTAAGTTAACTGAACTTGGGCAGTGGAAAGATGGTTTTCATGATGTTTTAAAACACCGGAGAACTGTGGATTTATGTTGTAACCATTATAACAGGTTTGTTGTTGCTGACAGAGGCTCTTCAGAAGTAAAAGCAAGAGCGAGATTCCATTAAATATATTAATCAAAAATGAAGTGTTTTTTTTTGACACAACTTGGAATAGATGGGGACAGAATATTAGAAACACTTAGCAGTACTATCACTAACTACAGTATGCCCTTGATCTTAAAACATAGGTGAATTACCACATCTACTGTATGACAGTGTCAAGAAGCTGAGCATTACAGGTTGATCTTGTTGACAGTGGTATTGGATTGCAGGTGTATCTAATAAAGTAGCAACTGAGTGTATAAGTAAGTGTTAAATTACATTTAAGACACAGAACACGACTCAGTCAACTTGCTCTTTTTTCTCTTCAACTGAGGCAGCTGTTGGAAAACCAGTGAATTTTGATCATGTCTATTTATACAACTCTGAACTTGATGTGGCTGTCTTTTATATTCATCATTATTTCCCATCTGCACATCCCGAGGCAGGTTATCAATAAGCTCATAGAGGGTAAAGATGCTAAAGCAGATTTCATCGTAGGCTGTTTCAGTGCCACACTCGAACAGGCAGGCGAAGGCTACAGCAGGTGGTGCTCCAGGTGAGGGTGGCAGTTCCAAGTAGGTCAGGTCAGAATAGGCACTGGGGCCCTCGTAGATCACCCAGGGGCCATGCCAGCTATCTGGATCACGGGGAAACAGGCTGAGGAACACGCCCAGATCCTTGCGTGCAGTCGTCCATGTTGGGTGGGAGTATAGTACCCAGGTGGGGGTGAGGAAATCTGGAGGGGCCCTATGATTGGGTGACAAAGAGCTGGTGGAAACAGAAGTGGTGATATCAGGAGAGGGAGAGATGCTGTGATTTGAGTAGGTCATGTAGGATGTCCAGTGTCTAGAGTGACACATTGGCTGGTGTAAGTGATGATTAAGGCTTTGAAATAGATGCAATGGCGCAGGAAATCCAACAATACTACCATGACAACCATTCCGAGGCTCCACCAGCCGCTGCACCAGCTGTCCCTCCTGAAACACTGCTCCATCATCCAGGCTGAGGGCCTGCACCCTGTAGCCGAGTGTGCTGCGTGCATTGCAGTACAACACATTAGTCCCATCCTCTTCATCCACAGAGACCATCTGACACTCCACGCTCTCTGGGCCTGGCACCGCCTCCCCAAAATGCCAGGTTCTGCCATGGGTGTCACTGTGAAAGCAGAAGGCACGGGGAGTGGTCTGGCAGAGCTGCCCAAAACATTCTTTGCACTCGATGTGGTAAGCGTAGGCAGGAATGAGCAGGCGACCCGACTTCAACTGGATGCCATGGCCAGGGCCGACAGCAAAAGTGGCCCATTCTGCAAGGAAGGAAGAAAATCACATGATACACATGAGTGGCATTGATAAACCACATAGATCTGCACTGACTTAAGGAATGAATGACACTTAAATCACATTTATTCAAGTCAGCCTAGAAAATCACATGTCCACATGTACAGTGGTGAATGACAGAGGATAAAATCCATAATCCTCTGTCTATGCAAAGATGCAGTCTTAGGTTTAGCCGAAAATTAAAAACAGTCCAAATTTGTTTACTTTTCTTTTCTTTAATTGTTTTTGCTAGACAGTATATTTTGAAGTCCACCTTGACAACGAAGTCCCTTCCCTTTATGAATGTCTTTCCTCTGACCTTTAATAGTGTCTCCTATGACCCTGTTGGTAAGGTCAGTGACAGGACTCCATGTGTCCCCATAGTCAGTGCTGCAGATGTAGCAGAGTCGAGTTACATTCTTTCCTGTCACCAGCTGATGGGACTCTGAGGTGTGTCCCAGCACAGCGATAAAGAACAGGAAGAGAGTGCCGGTGAATTCATCATACACTGGGCACGGGTTCATGGACCTGTGGCCTGGCAGGAAAGCAGTTCCCAGGACACGCATATCCTCCCACTGGAGCAGCAGAGAGAAAGGAGGATATAGTAGAACAGATTCAGTGAAATGCTTGAAATATAATGTAAGATAAGAAAAAGACAATAAACAAGACTGGGCAATAAAAAAGTCTAGGATTTAACTCAAAGGGGTGATTCACAAATTCAAATTGTAAAACATAATTTCTCACCCATCTCTTTCTATGCAAAATGTTTTGATTTTGACTAAATAACTCAGGAGTCCCCTTATTGTTTTTCTGATCCTTCATCAGCATTTAACTATCTGAAGATGAAGAACAAACCATAGATTTGGTTGTATTGGCCATGTTTTATCAATATATTTTCTCATACATGTATATTCTCCCATCCATGTACTGTATAATTAGGGTGAACTCTCCTTTAATCTCAGAGGAAATGTAGAAAATGTGGCATTGCTGCAGCAGAAATGCCGCATTGCTTATGCATTGTTTTCCCTATGTAAGCTTTCTGATCTGATTAAACTCAATTTTTGAGTTATAGTTTTTACAGACAGGCCCTCAATCTACAGGACACAGTAACCAACACTGACCTCCACATAGTTCCTGTAGAAAGCGCCTTTCCTCATCACCAGCAGGTGAGCCTGGGAGTCAGATGGGCTGAGTCTCTCCTCACAGAAAGCCAGGAAGGATCTGCAGCGGGACAGGTAGAGAAGTGCCGGGACTCGGTATGTCACTCCGTTTGGCTCTTTGTGGAAAAGCATCGACCTCGCAGGGAAGTAGGGCAGCCTCATACTTTCAGGTGTATGAATATTTCACAATAACTCTTCTGTGAAGATAAATCTGAACCAGCTTTATTAGAAAGTATGTTAAGAGATAAGGCCAGTCACTTTTTATATTAACAGTATTTTCAACAGTCCCCATACAAAGGCAAATACCAACAGTGATTAATATCTGTCAGCCCTGGATTATCTTATTTGTCTGTGGCAAAGACCTCCACTGATGTTCAGAAACAATTAACCCTGTAAAGTGTGACACATCAAAAAATAGCCAGAACATTCTATTTTTTTTGGAGCTGAGATGTTTATTAAACCTTTTAACAAAATACAAAAGAATATTCAAGATTCAAGATTTTTATTTGCCATTAATGCATAGACAGACAGTCCAGGCATATAGGAATAAATGTGTCATATTATTTCTGTCATCTGTGAAACACACCACTGCATTTAGAGACATATTTCCTTGTTGTGAAACACAAGACCCTGATATTTGTTAAGAATATCCAGAGATCTTATGCATGGGCCCTTGACACTTGCTTACTTCAGACACTGTAAAAGGCTTTGGCTGTTCTGAGCCTTTGAGGCAAATTTAAAAAAATATATATGAGGGTCTGGTGTTTCATAAAGAGAAAACATGTCACCCAGTGCAGTGATGTGTTTTACTGATGTGGTTCATTTTTGAACATCACTGGAAGTCTATGGCACAGACAAATAAGCTAATCCAGGGCTGACATATTGACAGACATTTAACTGTGAGTAGAGGAAAATTATTGTCACAGGTCAGACATCACAACACTAAGAAGTTTGTTTCAAAGCATAAGATAATATATCCCCTCTCGTGTCATTGAGGAGGAGTTGTACAGCGGACAAAAATCTGTTTTTGAATAAACTACAAGCTGTCAAACAAGCTACTGACAAATGCTCACTCATGTTTTACCAGCCTCAGCATCACAATTCATCAGCACACGTTCATCTGGCTCATATCAGGAAATTGTAGCTAATACACAAAAGAAGGCAAATGGCTACTTACACTCAAAATGCTCGGTGAGACCTGCTGCTGCTTTGTGAGGATGTACAGTGTGTGTCAGGACTTGAATGTCGGGTTGACAGTGTAGCCTGTGTGTGTAGTTTGTTTGTGTGTGTTTTTGTTTCAGCGTCTGAATGCTATGGGCTCTCCACTCTGTTCCCTATTCATTATGGCAGTATGGCACGCTGTTCACTGACCCAGAAATGAACCGCACTCATCAGATCTTGCTTTGAGCAATCAGCGGAGAGCAGTCATTGTGGAAATGAAGACTGGGTGGGAGACATGCTGGGCAATGATGCGATGATTTCCCTTCCCTGTGGCCTCTCTCTTTTCATTTGCTGCAGAATGTGCAGGAACCTATGTTACTAATAAACATTGTTGCTTTCAGTGTAAAACACACCACTGGCTTGTATCTCATACTCGATCTGTTCATATTCTGTTAATTATGAATTATATTGTATAAGACTGCATTCTGATAAGGCAAATGATTTTTCACAACCTGGGAACCCCAAAATTTTTCTGAATTATAACTGGCTGGATTATCATTTCTCTTTATAGTAAGTAAAGTATTTATTAACAATGAATAAAGCCATAAATTGCAGCATATGAATGCTTTATAAAAGGTCCTCATCAAATAGCGGTGTCTATTTTATGAAGCTCATTTAGAGGTCACTAATATACACAGTAGCCTATATTTTTCTGTATTTTGAATTCTAACGGCTTATTGTACAGACAAAACCTATGTGAATGTAAAATGTGCCTTCCGGGCAGATCTCTACTCCAATTTTGTACAAAAAAAGGCAATACCTTTTATCAGATACTTTAGGCTATACACATTACAGTATTGAATGGGTTATATGAAAGTTGTGCTAAAAATGAGCCAAAAATTCAATTTAAGGCTGCCTATGAATACCGCCTGACAGGCCTAACTCAGGGCAAAGCACGGTGGCGCACTTTAGTGATGTGCAAATGAAGCAATGAACCAGTACTGAACCACTTCATCAATTGTCTCGAAAATGGGTTCATTCATTCAAAGCCTCGTGGGATGGTGATAAAAAGATTTTTAGTGAAGCAGCGGTTCAAAGGAAATGCTGCTTCGAGTTTGAAGCTTGTATCGGATCATCAGTGTCCGGCGGCCATAGCTGGCGCACTTGTGACGTCATCAATCAGCGACTCAACCCACATGTCATCCTACAGAGTTGTTGACGCTACACACAAAGGTAGTGTAATTGTCCGATTGAGAAGTTACTAGTAATGTCACAGCGCTGTTATACATCATTTTTATTCTGCACATTAACAAAACGTGTTTGTTATCGCGTTCAAGCCACCAGGGTAATATGGAGTTGCATATTAGCTTTTATGCTAACAAGTTAACAGAAATAGGATAAGACTGTTTGGTTTGATCTGGTTTGACACAACGTATTTTGTGTTTCCAGCAACTTCTCAATTCAGTCACATTGAAGTACATACTTTACTTGGACAAACTTTGCCCTCGGTTTCGGAAAGTCGGTTTTACTCAATGTTAAATAAAAGTGCAGGCATATTAGCATCAAAATATATACTTGGAAGTACCAAAAGTAAAATGAAGCTACTCTATAACAATATCGGCCCATTTCAGAATAATGTGTAGTGGCCTATATTATAAGATTAAATTTTATGAGGGTGGTGCTAATTTAAATTCTTTTATATACTGCTGGGTACCTTAGCGTATGAATTTTAGAGAGCCCTTCTTGAATTGTATATAGTCTGCGTTCATTCATTAAAATAGTCTAGTTAAATTACAGTTTGCTGTTCAAAAAAGATCACAATTTATTTAATGAAATGGCAGTCTAGATTTATTTGTTAGAACAAATAGTGGCTGAATACCATTTGAGGTTTTTGTTTGTTTGCTTTTCCTGTAGTAGGCTCATAACTTTGGCATCCAATGTTGCCATCAGTGTTGTCACAGGAACACCATAAGCTCATGCGTATCTTCTCCTGGTTAACTCACATTTCTTAGGGTCGGGCAGTCATGGCCAGGTATTGGTCTGAGGGCCACTCCACATCCATCCTGTGTGTTGGAGCTGCACCAGGTCCCGAGGGTCTCCTTGCTTCAGGCTCTGAGGGTGGACAGGTTACAGTTTGGAACCAAGAAGGAACCATCCTAGGCAGACTCACCCTCCCTGGTGAAGAGGACAGCACCAGTGTTGTGTTTTCACCTGCAGCTCCGAGCCAGTTGTATGTGTCGCATGGAAACACGGTGAGCGTACTTGACCCCAGGAACCTGAAGGGCCACGTGGAGGAGTTTCAGGGTGCAGGGGAAGAGGAGGTCAATGCTTTGGCAGTGAACGAGATGGGATCGGCCCTGGCGGTGGCTGATGATTCTGGAGCAGTGCGGGTACTGGAGCTTCCCGGGGGAAAAGTATGCAGGACTCTTCGCAGACACACCAATATCTGCTCCTCTGTAGCTTTCCGGCCTCACAGGCCCAATAACCTGGTGTCTGCTGGACTGGATATGCAGGTGAGGGAGAAGAGATCTATTTTTCAGTTCTTTGTATTTCATGTCATTCACTTTTGTACCAAGACTGTATTTGATATCATTTCTCTCTTAGTTAGCTTTACCTTGTGCCACTTCAGGTGATGCTGTGGGGTCTGCAAAAGACTCGCCCGCTTTGGACACTGAACCTCCAGGATGTAGCAGAGGAAGAAGATGACTATCAGCAGCGTCCAGGTCAGCTTTTCAACCCTCCACTGGTTCACTGTGTTTCTGTAGCGAGCTGTGGAAACATTCTGGGCTGTGCAGCAGAGGATGGGCGGGTGCATTTGATGCGAATTGGCAGCGGCTCTAAACTGGAACAGCAGGGATCAGTCAAAGCCCACAGTCAGGGAGCATCACAAGCCCACTTTGTTAGTTTCTTTTCCCACCCATACTGGCTTGTCACTGGTGGGAATGATGGCCAGGTTGCCCTGTGGGACCTCAGTAAGCACCCAGTAGTGACTCCAGAGGGAAAGGTCAAAACTAGAGTGACAGGACCCCAGAGCAGGAAGGGTAAGAGCAAGACAAAGAGGAAAGAACAACCCCAGCATAAAGCAAAGACTCTACCAAAGGTTGAAGCAGAGAAAGAAGAAGCTGAAGTGGAGGACAAAGTGGCAGTGGCAGGTGTGGAGGAGGTAACAGAGGAGAAATCTGGGCCCAGACTGAGCATTAGTCATGGGGACAAGGTGAACTGGCTGTGCCCTGCAGAGTTGAAAGGGGAGCCCAGTGTGGTGGTAGCAGATCAGAGCTGCAGACTGACTGTCTACCCTCTGTCTCAACTATAGTCACACACTTTACAACAAGCCTGTAATTGTTTGCCTTATTAGTTTGTGTGTTTTCAAAAATCTTCAGAGAGTACAGTGTCCCCCCCCCCGATAAAACTAACTCCTAAATTTGCAAAATGTTAGTTGACATTCAACCTAATCAGTCGGTCACCTCCTGCAAGTAAGGAGACTTGTCCATGTTAGATATTTGGAAAAGCAGAACATTAAAGAACTTTTAAAAGCATATTTTGATGGCAGTCACCCTAATAAAGATCCAGTTAGCCTACCAATAAACTGAAACAGTCCAATAACACCGACAACTACTGTGATAATGGAAACACGCAGTTTGCAGCAGCCCTCATTCATCACACTGAAAATGTGCTGTTTTAACCCAAATTTCTCAAACAGTTCTATAAATATAAATGAAACAAAAAAAAAAAGAATAAAGCAGACTTTGTGGCCACTATATTAATACAACTTTGAAAATATATAAAGCATTTGTAAATGAAACTTATGATCTTTGGAGTTTCAGAGACTCCTAGTGTTCAGATGCTGTGTGGGTGTGGCCCCTGGATGTCTGATCTAAATTGTGCTTGGCTTCTTATTGTGATGTTAGGATCCTGCACTCCTTTCTTTAAGCCTGAACTGTGTGCAGAAACCAAATACAACCAGTGTTCCAGGCAGCAATGAACAGTACAAAACCAGTACTGTAAGGGAAGAGCTTACTGCAATTTGTCTGAGGTTTCACACATTATTCAACAAACTACATATTTCATTGTTTTTCAGTTCTCGTAGTGGAAACTTTACTCACTGGGTGTGGCTCATTTGGAGTTTGTGTGTGTGGTTTTACAAAAATAAATATATTTTATTGTATGACACTGGATTTATTATACAACAGAATAAACAACATGCACATTTGTGGACTGCAAAACTACCACAGAAGCTTGCATTTCATATTTCACTGAGTCTGTGGTACTTTTATGGAGGATTAAAAAAAAAAGGTCAAAGCTGTTCTGACATTTGAAAACAGTTTACAACAGAGATTGCAGCCACATAGTCACATGACCTCATCCTAGGGAACAGTGGTACTATTTGAACTCACACCTAGCCTTTATATGTTAATGATCAAATTCTGTTTGCTGCATATCAATCATTTACACCACCACACTGTTTGGACTTCAACTGCACCATCAAGCATGGAAAACCTTATATGGCCCATATTTAGAGAAGCCAGGTGACTATATACACAACTTTGTTCTTTATGACAACAAACTCATACATTCACAGCAAATGCTTTGTATTCACACTGTTCTTCCTTCTACAAACAAAGAAAACACTTCTATAAGAAAACCACAAAAAACAAGGCACAAGGCTGGCTGTCGGAGTCGCTGTCTTGCATCTGCAGCCTACAGGTTAGACTAGCTGAGACACTTAAAATAAACATGGTGAAAGTCACAATGCTTTATATTGCTATTATAAACAACAAATGTAGTTTCCCAAAATTTTCAAACTATATATTTTCTAATTAAGCCAAATAAAGTGGTTTACGGTGGATGTTCACAGTACGATTTTACACTGAATAAGCACATGACCATTTCTCAGCATTGACAAAACAGCTATATTATTTTCCATTACATTACTTTCAGTCTTTCTTCACTGTATCTGTAAAGGTCTTCCACCTTTAATGTCACTTAATGGTTTCCATTGACAGTCACCACAGATAGGATCATGCTTGACTGGGTACTTATGTCAAATCGTCCCTCCTCTGAGATGCAGTTTTCATCCCTCTGATTACTGAGGTGACAGCGGACGTTGAGGTGTTCTAGTCTGCAGTCTGTACCTTTGAGGCAAAGTCTGCCCTGAGATGTCGAGTCTCTGATTTCACAGTTTAGCCAGGGTCTTCTCTAGGCTGTCAAGGTCTGCATCCCCCTCTTCACCCTTGCTGCCACGGGCGCTGCACTCCAGGAACTCCACCTTCATAGGCAGCTGACTGAACTCAAAGTCCTTGCCTTTCTTCCCCAGATAGACACTGCCACCCACAGAGCCATCCTGAGAGCTGAGGACTGCTGAGCGAGTCACTCGCAAGGTGTTCCTGTGAGGAAAATGAAACACTGTGGAGGCATCTTCATGTGCATGTTGTCTAATAAATCTATAGGGTTACTGTTAATGCCACAGTTTTACAGAGATCTGTTTTTAGTCACAAGTATGACTCAAACTGAAAGGAAAACAGTTCAAAATTTCTGTTATGGTTCTGCAGGAGCTTGTCAAGTCTTAGAAAATAACATCACTGGTCTCACCAGATCAAACTTTTTAGGTGAAAGCCACTGACTGTATATAAGAACTGGACAAACCCATGGTGACGTCACCCACTGGTTTTCTGGAGAGTGGTTTTGAAGCTCAAGTCTGGCTGATGCCATATTGATAGTGCTTCACTCTACCTGCTATGTCTAATCCAAAAATTGACAAAGAGGCAGAGCATGAGTGGCGCTGAGGTGGGCAGAATGCAGCTAGCCACCAGTGGTGGGATGCTCCCGCCTCTCACTCAAAGCGGCTATGCCCTTAACTAATGCATAACTTTTAGCCTGAGTATAATTTAAACAGGCCAGTTATAAAACTATTCACCCCCTGTAAAGTTGTCATGGAAGGGGAAATTAGTTATAGAGACTAAAACTGTCTTTGTACCAGGTTGTAAACATGTTTATATCTGCTGTAAAGCTGGGCATTTTAACATGGGAGTCCATCGGGACTGACACTCTTTTGGAGCCCCAAGTGGCCATTCGAGGAACTGCAGGTTTTGGTATGTCTGAACTGGCTTCATTTCTCAGCCTCTGGTTGCCACTTGGTGAAAACCTGTTACAAACTCGGTGTGTAATGTTTGAGAGATGTGGGTATTAACAAAAGATGCTATTGAACTGCAATATGGGAAGTTTAAGATCCAGGTGTTTAAGACTTCACTCATTCTAGAGATTTAAAATCCAGATATCTTGGCCTCTGCTGCTTTGATTTTTTCTTATATTTTAATGTCTCACACGTCAAGAAAAAAACAACAATAACATTACAACTGAACAGTCCCACCCAATATGACGATGTATTCCTGATTTTATAGCTCACTGGTGTGTACTTAGGACACTTCTGGAGAGTGTCCTGCAGTAATAACTCAGATGGACTACCAACACAATGGTAACAGT
This sequence comes from Monopterus albus, assembly GCF_001952655.1. NCBI lineage: Eukaryota > Metazoa > Chordata > Actinopteri > Synbranchiformes > Synbranchidae > Monopterus > Monopterus albus. The sequence continues at coordinate 623,782 of NW_018128208.1, forward strand.
CAAGCAATCACAAAATTACTACTATAGTGAAACTTAAATAAAATATCATGAAAATGAACACTGCACCAAGTAATATAAATCATAACTGTGATGGTGTTTTAGAGGATATTCCTTACCTAATAAGTAATTAACAGAACCAATACTTACAGTTCCTTTTCCAGTTGCTGCTGAATCAGTTTAGCCGATTTTGCCATGGTGATATCTGTAAAAATGAATAGATCAATAACTGCGCTGCACAACAACTATGCGGATTTAGGTGAAGGATGAGATGACCAAGCTTTTGCACCTTGTTTGTTACATGCCACCAGCAGAGTGGGGGCATTTCTGGAGATCACAGTGTCCGTCAACAAGACGTACAGGAACTCTGCCACGTCTCTCACTTCCTTCTGGAAGATAGCACTGTCCACCACAAACACAATCGCTCTGGAGAGATGGGTGACAAGATAAAAATACACATTAGTCAGGTCGCTGGTAACTTTACTTCACTAAGCCGCAGAAAGTAAGGTGTTTCAGACCGGTCGTCCTGTTCTCACCTGGCTGCAGACTTGAACTTCTCCAGGTACTGAGGGCGAAGGCTGTCATGTCCTGGCAGGTCGATGAGAGTCCAGGTGCTGCCCTGGTAACAGGAGAGAGAGAGAGGGGACGACTAAACTATGTTCATCATGACAGGATGAGAGCTGATCATAATGATGCCCAACTTACCCTGTCATTTTTGGCTTTGTAAGGAGCACTACTGTCAGTGATGGAGGTCTGCGTCCGCTTGAACTTTCCTGACAGCAGCTGCCAAAATATGAAATGCATTTGATCACTTAGGAGGTTAGTTAACCATTCATCATACCAGCCGAGCATCCTGTGACAGACAATGTGCCTGTCGCTAGCATGTTTTAGCTACATCGACTCACCCGGATGAAAAGAAGCGTTTTCCCAGAGTCGCACAGTCCAACCAGCAGCACAGCACTTCTAACAGTTTTGCTGGTGAGAAAGTACTTCAGAAAAACTGAAAAGGCAAAGTGAAGACGGATGTCATTGACTTATTCTCAACGTATCAAACACACTTTGTCCATTAACCAGAAATACGCACTGAATTTGAATGACTTGATACTAACAGCTGTGCACGTTTTCTTTAGCATAGCAGTTATCTTCCTAGCTTAACGCCGAATACTCCGCTGTCAATGCCAACTAAGATAAACGCTATAGGCCTAGCCTAGCCTGCTAAGCTAACGTTAGCATGCTAACTTTAACGATAACTTCTCACCACAGGTGATGACAACAGCCGCCAAAGCGACGATAAGTCCGATCAGAAGAACTGGGTCTTGGTCTTCTACTTGCTGACGAAATGATTCAAATGGGGTTTCTGCCATTTTCATGTTTGCTTTTCCTCCCATGTTGCCTCCAGAGCTGTCTGCCTTCATCTACACGTTAACGCCACTCGAAGAATGGGACACGTCTCCTCTCTCCTAAAGCCTGCACGGAGGGTCAGCAGGGGGCGCTGCAGACCACACCATGTCCACTTCATTCCCACTGAGGTTCCCCCGCAGAACCACACTTTTATTCCCCTCCTTTTCGTCAGCATGGAAGCTTTTGCCTGTAAAAAACATTAAATCTTAATGATGGCAACATAAAATACTCACGGTAAGCAAAATTATGAAATAGACCTCATATCAATCAAAACTATGGTAGGCTACGATATACTAGGCTAAGAAATCAAAAATCAAGTTTGCCTATATAGTAATCAATAGTCAATAGTCTATTTGAACCTAGCCCCAGCTTGTGACTCTAATGTATGCAGTAACTGGATGTATGTATGAAATACACCAGGGTCACAAGCTATTTTGAACCGAGTCAAAATTGTGTGATAGTAGAAAGCAAATATTACTTAACAAGTCTTGTTTTAAAATATGTCAAACTGTTTACCTACGCACTTGAAATTAGGCTATAATTTTCTAATTTGAGTACCCTTTTAACTTTTAAAACTCTGGTTGGCTACTTCATCTGTTTCGGTGTTTTGAGAGGTTTATAGACAATATATTTATGTTTAGACAAAGAAACTCGTTGGATTCAGTTTTGGATGACCCACATTTCATTAAAATGATTAAATGTAGCCTACTGCCATTGCATAATCCTTTATTGTATGGATTGGCAATCGACTCCCAGAGTTTTAGTTTCCAAAAGGAAAATTAACCAGATAATTTGACAAGATGATGGTAAAGAACAGAGATCACATAAGAATATTGTAACACGTCGTTCATACCCTTGCTCATTTTGGGCCTATCGTCAGTCATTGGATGACAAAATGTAATAATTGGCGAATTCGTTGTCTCGTTTACATTGTATTCCCAATAGCAATGATACACGAATGTTAGTGGTTTTCGATTAGGACCTGGTGCGCTTTTACGCACTCCGTTTCCAGTCCTCACACTCGCGCTTTTTACGCACACTGGATATTTGACTCCTCGGTCCTCGGCACGATGGCAAACGTCAGGAACACGTATAATTCTATAGGAAGAGGTTGTTTGCCATTCATTCTGGGCTCTTGAGAGAGCTAGTTTGTTTCTCTTCGGGAAGACGCAATGACCAACTCGTTAACAGTTTCAGTGGGGTTTGCTTAGGCTTTCTTTCCTCCTTTCATCCCACACAGATCTGTCAAAAGGGATTTATAACCTGGGGATTTGCTTGAAAATCGCCTGTATCTGCGGATACCTCTATCGTAACGAGATGATGTCTTTATCTTTTGTCTGCGCGCTGTGCATGTGGATAAGTTTAGTTTGTCCTTCGCTAGGAACAGGGTTTATGTATCACTTTCCAGGCATTACTATGCAGCGGCAGCGCGTCAAATCGGAACAGAGCGGCATCATGGGATCGCCAGGTAGCGGGTCCCGCACTCAACTCAGGTGAGGAAACACTTGGGAGATGTATAGTGACAAATTACACACAAATGCAAAATCTGCATTTTGAGCAGTAAAATTTACTGGTGGATATTAAAGCTCATTTTCGGATGTCGATTAGAATCCAAAACCGCCCAGTTTGCTTTTTTTTCTTTTTTTTTTACTTTGTGTGTGATCCCTTCTAATGCAGCTCTGGTCCTACTGTATGATTTGTATAACATATTTTTTATTCTGTATTTAAGGAACTGGTGTCAGTACACTGTTTCCAAAACTGTGTCCTGTAAAGTGCACAATGGGACAGAAACCGCAGTGCAGAGAATGTTTCAGAGCTGCCGATGGCCTGGACCCTGTTCTAAAGTCATCAGGTAGAGTCCTCACGCTTACCCCCTGCAGCACAGGTCCAGAGATTTTTGTGGCTTATCACTCCCTCTCTCTCACCCCCCATTTTCCTGTAGGCAGAAATTCCCGAAAAAGTAGGCTCCTAAAAAGAATAAGGCTTGAATATTTGGCAGTTGAGTGTGTCTGTGCATGTGATTCTGAATTTATGTGTCCCTGTAGTCGATTACTACGTGCTGTTTTCCAGCTACAGGACCGTCATCAGGCCGTCTTTCAAGGTGACCTACAAGCAAGTCACCGCACTGGAGTGGAGATGCTGCCCAGGGTTTGTAGGAGAAGAGTGTCGTGAAGGTGAGTTAGTTATCTTAGGGTTTCTTTTCTTCTTTCACATGATGCAACTTCCTCAAAAAAGTCACCTAAGGAACTGGTGACTGTGTAGTCAGATACCAGTTCTCTCAAAGACTGAAATAAAGTCTACGTGTTTTGCCTGCACCCATCTGTGTCTTTTTAGCAGCACTATGCAGCTTTACCCACATCAGTGCCTGTTTTTTGTTTGGTCGGGTAGATTGCTAACAGTGCTGCCTCACAGCGGTCGGTCACTTGGTATGACTGTAAAGTTGTTTTGAATTGAGATTTAAAGCCTGCTTTGGATTACTTTTGGGAACACGGACCACAGTAAAATGAGTTGAAAGTCATCCTGTGTTCTGTGGTTTTGTACCTTTCCTTTTACAGCTGTGCATTCAAGATGCTTTTGTGCCTGAAGAAGGAGTAAAATAACAATCTTTAGTTTTCTTTTTCTTTGTACATGTGTATGTGCATGCAGTATATTACCCTTTTCACTGTAGAGTCCACAGAGACAGTTTTGCCTGTCTCTTTGAATATCACTGTAGCTATTGCAGTCAAAGCTCTGAGGAACATTCAGCAGAGCAGCGTATAAAGTGGGAGGTATAGTCTGGGTTTTGCTGCTGCTGGTTACCACAGACCGCATACTCTGAGCCGGGTAAAGACAGTAAAGACCAAATTTTTCACCCAGGAGAGAGCCTCATATAAAAAACACTGGCATGGCCTGTCCATGATTAATAGTTACCTCCATGAGCAAGTTGTGCCTATTGGTAATAATTACCACACCTTGTTCCGTTTTGCTAAATTATTCATTGTTGCACTTGGATGGGTAAGATTTGCTGCAAGTTAAGAAAACACACATCACTACTAATGGAATAAACACAGACATTATTGCAAAGCCTTTGTAAACCATTATTAGGTGGTTGATATTATTCCTCACACAGCTTAACATATCTCTATATGTGCTGAGTGTGTAATGCCAGAGATTATGGTTCATTTGAGACCAAAGTGGTTGCAGGAGTGCAAGAAGCAATCTGGCTGTTTATTTAACATTTGCTGAAATGTATTTGCACATTCTAATGGCTATAGAGCAGGGAGAAAATCACCTCCATATGGAAGACAGGAGGCCAGGTTCAACTCAGTGAATAGTCCTCTAAGACACAGGCTGATGTCACTGACAGTCCGCTTCTCACTGAGGAGGGAAGGGTGTGCTGGTAAGGGGATCCGTGTGTCGGAGTTATGGAAAGAGAGGACACCGAGGAGAGAAGGTTAGGACCAGTGCACATAAAATAAGATGTTAGAGCCAGCAGAGGCAGCTGTGTAGCAATATTTGAGGTGAAGGGAAGAAAAGAGAAAAGTGTAATGAGGGTGTTTGTATCCCACAGGGCTCCAGCTGCTACAAGCTGCCCAGACGGCAGCGGAGCAGAGAACCGGATCTCTGGGAAAGTGGCCCCACTGACATTAATGAGCATGTCACTCCTCGCCAGGCCTTTGTAACATATATGACTGGATTAAGAGTAGACTACAACTCTGAAACAAAGGCCAGTTGTCCTCATGCAGTTTGAGATCTGTACAACAAAAGGAAGTCACTGAATTTAGGTACAGCATAAATGTTTATTCAGAATACAGCGTAAATAACTATTATTCTTCATGATAAGTCACGTCAGATTTTATTTATATAGCCCATCACAAATTTGTCTCAAGGGGCTTTACAGTCTGTACCGAAAATATCACCCTCTGTCCATAGTCCCTCAAAACTGAATGAGGAGAAACTCCCCAAAAACAAGCTTTATCAGAAAGTAAACTATGTTGTTTCATGTCCAGTACAGATGTGTTTGATTTAAACTGTCTTTTGTGTAATAGTTATTTGAGGTGAAGGTTGTGAAAATAAGTCATGCATCATATTTAAGAGCTTCTGAGGTCCTTTAAACAATTTCATGAAAGACTTTGTATCCATCTCAGTCTTGGGGGCCTCAGATGCAGACTAGCTACAAGGGACTACACCGAGGTATACTGAACTTTAGTGATAATAACCAGAGTGCAGATAGACAGAATATATGGGGATAAAAGCTCAGGAACACTTTGGCTGACACAGGGAACAAAGGAGGGAACAAGCCATGCAAACAAGGCTGGAGTCCAGATGAGGGAAACAGAAAAAGCTGAGAACACGCTGGCTAGTGTCAGGCAATGTTGCTTGATCGACAATCTGGCAGGCAGTTAATGCAGAGAGCTGCTTTGTAGGCTACTGGCCAGTTGATTATACCAGCCAGTATGTACAGTATATACACCCAGTGCAGGTGAGTGTGAGCAGAACAAGGGTGAAGCAGCTGGAAAGAGCATAGAAAAGCAGGAAAAGTAGGCCGGAAATGAACCAAAATAAAAGTTTGGGACAGGAAGTTCCGGGAATGAAGGAATACATTGTTTTGCCTCATGTAAAAGTGTGGGCTACTGTAATTTGATATTCTGGGAAATATGCTTTTCAGCATTCTAGTAGAGACTTAGAAGAGAAAGTCAAGACCACTCTTGTATCTGCTGGTGAAATATGAAGCTACAACCAGAAGCTGGTTCACTTAGCTGAGCACAGAATCCCCACAGAAGCCACTGCTCCTGGTGAAGAAATACCCTACCCTATAACCCCCTATAAGATCAAACCTTGACCATTTTGCACTTCCATTTTTGTTTAAACAAACACAATATAATGTGTTAACTAGTGAAGTTCTGGTATGCAGATCTCTGTTAATGTTTGGACTGAGCCAGCCTAGTGATTTCCCTGTTTCCATTATTTATGCTAAGCTAACTGGCTGTTAGCAGCAGCTCCATCTTTACTGTGTGTGAGTGGTATTAATCTTCTCATCTAATTCTTGTCAAGAAAGCAAATAGGTGCATTTGTGCTTTTTTTCTGTGTCCTCATGTCACTCAGCCAGCATGCATGCAGCTCTGTGTAGCAGATGGGGCTTTGGGCCAGCTGTTTTATCAGAGCCAGAGGATAGCTTTAACCAATGAAAATGACATCACCCCTGGTTTTAGTTTGATGGGGTTCTGGCTCTGCTTCAGAGGCTCTCAAAGATGTAGAGACAGGACACATAAAGAAGGCTAGAGTCTGAGTTAGACCTCTGTAAGCTGAGGATCTTTTTGTCCCTTTCACCTCAGCTCACACTCGTGTTTCATCGTCTAAACTCTGACTCTTTTTTTGCATGAGGCTAATATTTTAGTCTTTTGTTACATTTCTTCTCAAGTCTGCTGTGATCAGGAGAAGCGTTTTCTTTATTTTGACTTATGAAGGGATCACACTACACAACATAAAGGCCAAATCTCCACTGGTATTAATGCAAAAACACTTTCTTGCCTCCTCCATTAAAATCAGTTCAAACAAATACTTCACAGGTTTTTTAAAGCATTTAATGCTGAAATGTTAATTCACTTACTTCACTGACAGAAAAATAACCATCCAGCTATTTTGATTAATCATTCAAGTAATTTTATAACTGGCACATTTATGAAAATCATTAGTTGCTAACAGTGTTTGACCTTTAGCACTTGAATTTGCCCAAATCTGAAAAGGTATTACTGTAGTTTGAGCTGATTAATGAGTCACTAAATGTTCAGTGACATGTATTTTCACAGTAGGTTTTGGCCTTTACGCATCCTCCACTGTGTTTCCTGGTTTGTGTGTGACTCTCCTGACACACTCAGAATTTACTTTCTGTTTTGTTCTGTATACCTTTATAACACTCGAAGCCTGCCACTAAACTCCAAGGCCAAGCTGGGCACATTTTCCTGCAGTGGCTAATGGAAAGTGTGTTTCTGAGTGCATTTTGTTGACACCCTGACCTGTTCAAATTTCTGACAGTCTGGTGTGTGTAGCCTGTGTACAGTACATCTCAAGATTTGCTTTCAGCAGAGTTGTGCTAACACATGACAGCATGGAACACATCTGGGGGGAATGTGTTCATAATTTCCTCACCCCCCCTCCTCCCTGCTCTGTCCCAGCTGCACCCCAGTGTCTATCTGCACACATGATCATATTAACAGTAGGAAATGTGGGTAATGTCTGTGTATGAGGGAACATAATCTTAAAAGAATTTGTGCCAGGACCTCCACTGATGAGAGCAGTAACCTTTGAGCTTGTGCAAAAGCTCAGGAAAAGAAGTTTAACAAAGTTTAAGCATTTTTTTGTTTGTTTGTTTATTTTTTTTTGTGAAGATAACAAATTTCATTAAAGAGGTGAAAAGGCGGCTGAAAGCTTAGGGTGTCAAACTTTAATTTGTTAATGTTAAAGCTACTGTATAGCCCTGTAGCTTTTAATCTGTTTTCTCTCTGCAGCTGGAGGAAGTGAGGAGGGTGTGCCTAAACCCCATTGTTGGAAGGCTTATCCTAAATGCCAGCTATATTATATATCATCCCTTTGAATTCTTAACTTTTAGCATTTTGTCATCCGCTCTCATTCCCATGCAGACCTTTGCTCTTTTGCCCTTGTGTTTACCTTGCTGTTTCTTGCCAGTGCTTGCCTCTTTTATCTTCTGTATTCCGTGCTGCCTTCACTTATCTAACTGTGTCTTAGATCTCCCGGTCACTTCTCCTCTCCTCGGAGTAAAGTGATAAAACAGAACCCTAACCCACATGTGCTCCTCTAGACCACAGTTCAGTGTGAGGATATGACTGATGTCTCTGTTACATCCCTGGCTGTGCTCAAATATAGGTCAGACGGTAACCTTTGACCTGCTGGGAGCTATGGGATAGCTCAGCTGTTCTCGGTGCTGAGCTTATCTGCCTGATGGATGATGCTCTGTTCGTGCTCCTTCTGTGGTTTTTCATTTCTTTCTGCACCTTATCTTCCTGCCTCACAATGCCATCTTTCCATTTGTCCCTCTGTCTTTCTGTCAGCAACTACACACATCTGGTTTTGTAGAGTTAAACAGGTAAATTTCCTGAGTTTCAAAAAAAGGCTCCCAAAATCAAAGAGAGCCACATGTTTCCATATTGGCTAATGTCATCTAAAGGGTTTTGTTATGTGTGCCCTGCATGCTACTGGGAAATAACTGTTTATGAATCTGGAAGCGGATGGGATTTGTGGTTCTGTTCTTTGCACACTGGTCATTTGTTTATTAAATAAAATATTGGACAAATTAAAACATTTAAAATTAATCAATTTACAATGTTAATACAGTTCATCCTAAAAACTAAACATTTGCATCTTTGCTTACATTTTATAGGGCTGACAAATTCCAGCCTTTGAAAATTAGGGCTGATGGAAACCTCATAATTACAGTACTTCTGATATGATTTGAAAGCAGGGAATTTCTGCCACTATCTTCCCCTGTCTGTCTACACTCCAATTCATCACGCTGCGCAAAAACACTTGAACGTCAAAAAATGGTGCCCTAATTTCAGCTGATCGCTGTGTGATTGTTTCTCAAAACAACATCTCATTGCGTGACGATTACTGCATGGCCGTGCCCCAGCAGGGCTGCCCATCCCTCACTGTGAGCGTTGCTAATATTTCACCACCAGATCGGCTGAGGGGCAGGAGTCCAATGTGATGACACGAGTGGGTGCATTCTGGCAGCGTGAGGAAATGACCGAGAAATGGGGCGTATTTTCAGAGTGTAAGAGGTTCAGTTTGTCATTGTTTCATGACTACACCTGTCATTTTGTGAAGAAGAATGACTGATTAAGAACTGTACCTCCTGGTGATTTTAAGTCCGTTATTTACTTGTTAACCATATTTTGCTGAATAATGGCACCATGTCATAAATGGAATGGCAGTCTCTGTTATTGGCAAAGTCTTTGTTTCTTACAAAGTGTTCACTTTATATAAATGATGTGTGGCTGGTGAAGTGGCATCATGATGCAAATCTTGGTTTATTGTTTTGTTTTTGTTTTTACCTTGAGAGCAAGGTCTTTTTTTTTCTTTTTATAAACTGAGGACATTTTAGCTATTCCTTACTTTCGCACACCTCTTCAAAGAGCTGTCGGACAGCTAAAACTTGGTTTTATTTAAGGGTAGAATTAGATTTAGGTTAGGATTAGGCAAGCAGTTGTAGTGGTTAAGGTTATGGTAAGGGGCTATGGAATGCATTAAGTCAATGAGTGTGATTCCAAAGACAGACGTATAAACATGCGTATGCATGCCTGCATGCGTGGGTGTGTGCCCTGTGCCAGCTGTTCCTCATGCCAGCAATAGCTGACCACTTGCTGGCTGGGACGGACACACAACAGGCTCCTGGGGTGCAGCCAGCTCCCTGAGGCTTTTTGTTTCCTGCACACACACTCACACAGACTGGGCACACACTTGTCTGTGTGTATCTTGGGAATGTGACAGCGACTCATTAGATGGTCCAAGAAGATGTTTGTTTCAATACATCATTCTTACATCTCTCTCACACATACAGACAGAGCAACTATTTAGTGGCATTGAAAATTACTGTCCCCAGCCATGTGCGTCATGGTTCGTTCTGTGGTCGAGTGTGGTTGTCTATGTGCAAAAACCTGTGAGAAAGCAAGTGATTCCATTGATCTCTATCCAGGTTTAATGTAGGAAATGTAGCTGTCTCAACAGAATATGCCTGAAGTCTGACATACGTACATCCCTGCCAAAATATCCTGTGCTGTCTTGTACTGTAGATCACACAGTGGCAGGGATAACTCATTAAACAGGCCTGCGTTTTTGTAGCTTGCTTTGATGAAATATGATCTTTGATGTGGTTCTTCTTAAAGGAAGATTTAACTTTCTAATCTCATTTACACTTTGTGCATTTCCTGTAGGGAGTTAGATCCATGGAGCCTGTCTGCTCTCATCTCTCTTAACAGTTGAGCTTATCACATAAAACCAGCATCAGCTTTGCTTCTGTACCAGTTTATAAATGGACATGTAATCCATTTACACGGTGTCTTACCTAGCAATCTGATATTTTTATTAGCATTCTGTGTCTGTGGTCATTTTGAATCAGCTAAACTTTCTTTCACTTGTCTCTTCTGTAAATGAAAAACCAATCCATTGTAACAGAAGAAATACTACTCTTTAATGATGAACTTTAATGAAGATCTGTGAAGCTGCTGTATCTGAATACCTGGAATAATTGCTCACACACACACAAATTTTTGCTTCTCTTTGGAGCAGAGAAATCCCCTGTCCTTTCTGTTTATTTGGCTTCCCACTTAAGACAACATTATTCTGAAGCTTTCCCATGAGCTGAGTTCAATCCAAGAAAAATAATCCTCTTGTGATGCCATGGTGTAATTATGGATCCAGACAGACCCTACAGCTGTGGCCTGGTTCCAAACATCAGCTCGAGTGCAGCGGAAGTTTGGTTTTCTAACCCAACGTAATTAAATTCCAACTGTAGAAATTGAAATCCCGCCTGCCACTTTTAGAAGAAGAAAACAAAACTGCAGTTGTTTTGTTCTGGTTCACATTCATGATAGATTGATTGAGTTCTGATGTCTGTTTACCACATAATTAGATATGGTTGTCTTAATTCTGGCTCTAGTTGGACAATAAAGATTGGACAACTTAACTCATTAGCAGTAAAGTGCAGCGAGGAGGAGATATAAAGGCAAGGCAACTAGCGTTTTGAGTAAGAGTAATACACAATATTTTTTGTACATATTATTGTAATGTTGAGAGAAAGTGGGTGAAAACTAAACCACACTAAAGAGTCTACACACATTATCATCTCTGTCAGGATGAACTCAGGCATTATAGCAGTGTGTTTAGCTCAGTGCTAAAGTCACAATGCTAACATTTTAGGAAGTGATATATTTTACCTTATTAACCATTTTAGTTAGCATGGTCACATTCGCTATTTAGTACTAAATATATGAGGCTGATGAGAATTTAATTCTTTTTGCTGGAACAAATGTAATTTTGACCCAGTGATGGTGTTAGATGGAAACTTCAGGAAGCTCCAGACCTACTAAAATTCATCCCGAGGGGGGAGATGAATGTCTACCAAATTTTAGAACAATCAGTCCAGCAGGGAGATTTCACTCAAAATGGTGGACAAACCAACAGGCTAACTGACATTTGACATTCCTGTGCAGAAAGCTGCACCACTAATTTGGCTTAAAACTAAACTAAGACAAAACACAAAATAACTCTTGCAATGTATCTCAGATTGATATGTTGTGTATAACAGAGAGTGTACCAGAGGGTGGGGACTTCCCCTGGAGGAGATAAAGGCATATCAGCTCATAGGTCTCTTCACACTGTGGAGCCCATGTTTGCCCACAGTCTTGCTGTTGTGATGTGTGCAGCTTTGATGTCTTTGGGGTAGACGTCGAGGAAACCTCAGTGCAGTCCGTCACAACGAGGGGCTCATGGGCTCACGGGGGTCAGTTTGGCCTCTTGCGGTTGAACAGCTCTCAGTATCTGGGTGGAAGGATCCTCAGGATGTGTTTTGGGTTGGGCTTTTGATTGCTGTGTCTGTTTGTGGCTGTGCTCCAGGTGAGATTCAAGATGCTGAAACAAGACATTGAGAAACCACACCCTTGCAGCCCAGTACGCCACTGGACTACAGACATTCACCCTGTACTATTTCAGTGAAATGGAAACCTGAGCTGCTGTTAGTACCCTGTGTGTGATGGGCGGAGATGATGACTTAGGCAGACCAGAGCTGTTTGGGTCATTCTTGTTGTCATGTTAGTTATTTATGAGCACCAGTTGTTCCTCATTCTAGGTATTCCTGCTATGACCACAGTATGGCTCCCATCTGTGGCACAGACAGCTGGCATTCCAGACTTCTCTTGAGCCATAGACCAGAAGAAGGCTCAGATTTAGCACAAATAAAGTGTTTTTTTCATGTTGTGCATTACGGCTCATGTAAAGGGTGCAAAATTGCTGCACAGCAAGGATTGTCGAGATAGCCTCTCTGTGGTTTAATGGCAACTAGATTATAGCAGTGTGCTTTGTGAGAGACATGACCAGAGTGTTCAAAACAAACTGATGATAACATAAAATGTTGAGAGCAAGAGAACACACAGCAGGCAGCTGTTTCTACCATATTTTACCAGCTCAGCACCAAACAGCAAACAGACAAAGGTTATCAAAGCTAAGGAGACAGATATTTCCCTCAGGTGTTGCTTAAAGAGAGTGAATATTGGACTTAGATTCATCAGGTGGACTCCAAATGGATGTTTGACCCATGTCTTCTGGATCTGTAAACAGACATGTTTGCTATATCAACCTAAAAGGTGACCATACATATGCCCACATATGTTCCCACAAGTTGACATTTGGAGGTAGAGCGGGTCGTCACCTAACCGGAATATTACACAGTTCCATTCCCAACTTGTCCAGTCCACATGTTGAAGTATCCTTGAGCAAGACACTGAACCCCTAGTGGCTCCTGGTGATGTTGCAGGTGTGTGAGTGCGAATGGGTGAATGGCCGAATAGTGAGAAAGTGCTTTGAGTGTGCTGCAATGCATAGAAAAGCACTATACAAATATAAGACCATGTTTTCACCTTCAATACAGATGTGCTAGTGAGTATTCACAGTAGCATAACTGATCAACTCAAAATAAATTATAGTGCCCGTACAGTACGAATCATAATGAAGGAACATGTCGCAGTGCGACAGTGTGTGATGTAATAGTTATGACAAGAGTAGAGGTGTGTGGCAGAGAGGAATAGGTTTTATAAAGCTTCAGATACATAGACAATACCTGTGAATAGGGCCAATTCATTGAGAGTTTCTCACTGGATAAAAACATATTGAATAATAAACACAGGATATCACCTGTCTTTAAATTATATTTCATGTAGTGTTAACAAGCAGCTACATAATTTGTCAGGTCAGTCAAACAAAATAAACTGTGTTTTTAAAATAAATATGCTGTACATTACAAGTTTTCTTGGGGATGTTTGAAAATGTCTGTGAAAGTACGTGGATGGAGCTGTGGGCGTTTGCTGTGTGGCTGTATGTGAAAACGTGTGTTTATTTGCATTTCCATGTGCTGCATACAGTTAATGGATTAGGTATCTGGAGGAGGATGTGAGTGTGGGCATACAGGCCATCAGTGTGAGTGGGCAGACAGACAGAAAACATGCCGAGTCAGGAGATGAGCAGGCGTGCGCCAGGCTGGTATGCGTCTGTAGCCTTGTTTTTTCAATACTTGTGGGTACCAAAAATTCGGGAACACACTATCTTTGTGGGCGTTCACCTCCCTCGTTGGGACCAGATACAGGTCCCCATGAAGTAAGTTGCTGAATTTTATAAACAGGAGTTGGTTTAAGGTTAGAGTAGGGTTCAGGTTGGGTTTGGGTAAGTCTCCAGGAAATGAATTAAGTGTTTGTAAAAGCCTGGTAAGTGACAAAAACAAGGATATGTGTGTAGGTCTTTTATGAGAGGTCTGATCATATTTATTCTGTGAGTGATTGATGCAATTTAAGGAGGAATTCCTAATATCTTGGCTCTGGTTTGATGGGCATTGTTCTTGTGTACCTTGGCCTGACTTGCTCAGTGTGAGACAGAAAGATACTACTAACGGTGCCAGGACAAAAAGAAAAACAGTAATGAAAGAAATGAAGCAGAGACGGAGGAATATTTTTTTTTAATGTATTTAACCTTTATTTTACCAGGGAGAAAACTTCCTTTGAGATTTACGACCTCTTTTGCAAATCAGAAGTCCAAGGATATGTTACAGAAATGCCAGGCAATGAACCATCATCTGCCTCGGTGGAATGCCAGTGTTTTCCACATGAATTAGATCTTAATTACAAGTCTGTAACATCATTTTCTGTGTCACAGTAGCACGTTTTCTGTGAGCCCTATAAATGTGAACACTGCATCACCATATCCAGAATACTACAGACTTTGGTGTGTGGTAGGTCCTGTGGGGATGTTATTTTGCAATTTTTTGTCCAAGCACTGTAGGTACTGTGTAGAGTTAGAAGTAAAATATTGAACTAGACTTTATCTCACAATGGTGAAGAATCCTTTAAAAAAAATCCGGGATCTGGACCATGATCCAGATCAGCACCACAATCTAATGTATTGTTCTGTGGGCCATTCCCTACCTCTTCAAAACATTTCATCCAGAACCATTCATAACTTTTTGAGTAATAATAATAATAATAATAATACTTTATTTATATAGCACTTTACAACCCGCAAAAGGAGCACAAAGTGCTTCACAGAACACATAAAAAAACATAACTAGCATAACAGACCTTAAAAACAACAAGAAAAGGACATATCGACGAGATGGATGATAAAACAGCAGCAAAAGAGATTTCTGGATTAGTTGTCAAAGGCCTGTCTAAAAAAGTGCGTTTTTAGAGTTGCCTTAAAAGGGGCCAACTCGGTTATGGACCGTATTTCAAGAGGTAGCGCATTCCACAGCCTAGGGCCATAACTGCTTAATGAGCGATCGCCCCATTTTTTGTAACAAGAGCGGGGGGTGACTAGAGATAGGTGGTCTGCAGAGCGTAGGGGTCTATAGGGAGAGTAGACAGACACAAGGTCCGAAAGATATGAGGGGGTGAGGCCATTAATAGATTTAAAAACAAATAAGAGCACTTTAAAATCAATTCCAAATTTCACTGGAAGCCAGTGCAACGAGAAGAGAACAGGAGTGATGTGAGCATACCTAGGAGTACATGACAGGAGCCGAGCTGCAGCATTCTGTACAAGTTGTAGCTTCCAAAGGAGGGATTTTGAGATACCGACATAAAGGGCATTGCAGTAGTCAAGTCTGGATGTAATAAAAGCGTGTATTGCTTTTTCTAAGTCTACATGAGACAAGAAGGGCTTCACTTTTGCTAGCATCCGCAAATGAAAGAAGCTGGTTTGTTTATCAAAGTTAAAACTGCTGTCAAATATTACTCCAAGGTTTTTAACAGTGTCAGTGACTGAGGGGGTCAGGGCACCTAGCTTGGGTCTCAGGGTGGCCAAGTCTGGACTGAAAGCGATGTACTCGGTCTTGCTCTCATTTAGGTGGAGAAAGTTTTGAGTTTGACGTCACGGATACAGTTAAAAAGGGGAGCGAGAGCATTGGAATCACATTGGGTCAGGGGCATATAGATCTGGACATCGTCTGCATAAAAATGAAAATGCACATTATGCCTTGATATATTAGGCCAGCATAATGTTCTAGGCGGGAGATCAGGACCGTGCGATCAGTGGTGTCAAAGGCTGCTGATAGATCTAGCAAAGCTAAAATGACAGGCTGCTTAGCATCAAGGGCCAAAGCAATGTCATTGTGGACCTTCAGCAGAGCAGATTCCGTGCTATGGTGGGGCTTAAAGCCTGTTTGAAATTTGTCACCAATATTAAGCCGATCTAAATCAGATTGCAGTTGAGTAAGAACAATCTTTTCCATGACCTTAGATAGGAAAGGTAAGAGGGAAATTGGGCGGAAATTAGATAAGAGAGAGGAATCGAGGTTGGACTTTTTTAGAAGTGGTCTCACTACCGCAATACTGTGAACAAACCAACCAGCAAACAAACATCAGTAAAAACACAATATGGTAACAAACACGGACTACACTGAGAGAGACAATAGACGCCACCGTGACAGAAAGGGATGAACAGAAAAAGTCAGATGGAGAAGAAGCAGCATGCCTGCTGTCATGTGGAAACTAACTTAATTCTGGTTTGTCTTTCTTTCTTACAGAGTGTATGAACTGTACCAGCTTCACTGACATGAACAGCAGAATAAAAGCCATTGAGTCTAAGGTAAAGAAGTTCCCTCTGTCCAAATAGTTCTACTGGTCACACCCTACAAACCTTTATCACATTAATAATGTAAACAATTACACTTCACAATCATTTTAAGTAAACAGATTCTTTTGTTTCACAGAGTACAGATATCTCTGATGTGTGCTGCTCTTGTTCCAGATCAGACTGTTAGAAGAGGGACGTCCCTCGCTGCCGACTGTCAGTCTACCAGAGGGTTCTACAGGTAACGAGGTGGACACACCCCAGCCCACTCCTATTGGACGGCCGTCACACCTGCCGCCAGGTATCAAACATCATATAAAACATGTTTCTTGAAATATGCTGTAGAGATGCTGAAAAGCTGTTTATTAATATTGGTGTCCCATCATCTTTGAAACCCTGCACCAATGGTTTGTTACACAGACTTTCTATTGCAACCTTTTATCTCTTAATCTCAAGATGAACTTCTTTACATCTTTTTGAGAGAACGATTCCTTGAACTTTACACCTGACTGTGACAGTCTCTTTTTGTACTAGAAGGCAGAGGCCCTCCAGGGCCCATCGGACCTCCTGGGCTTCCTGGTTCTGCTGGAGCTCCAGGTCCAGCTGGAAGAGCAGGGCTTCCTGGACCCATTGGTAAATCATTATCAGACCTTCAAGCCTCATCTGCTAATTTAAAGACAGTTTGGGGATAATTGTGACTGTTTGATTAAAGTAAAGAAATCATTACTTAACTGTATTTTGCGTGTTTTCTTGGTACTCAGGACCAAAAGGGGACAGAGGCTTACCAGGAGAAATAGGTCTACCTGGCCCTCCCGGACCACCAGGTCCTCCAGGGCTGAGCTCCTTTCCAATCCAAGCGCGGGGTGATGTTTTTCATGTAGACAACCAAGGTGAGCAGATTATTCCTTCTCAAATTCAGGCAGTTAAATCTGGACCAAGTTGTCCCAGATGAACTTAAACAGGTGCATAATATGAGCAGATCACACACAGATGTGTGAATTCTGATCCAAGAACAACTGAAAAATTATTAAAGCGTTCAGTTTTGAATTGATGCCAAAACCGAAGGTCCATTTTAACAGTTTATACTACAGTGAGCCTCATGCTTCACCAGTCTGAGAGCTCTGGCCTATCTCAGGTTGATCCTGTTAATTTCTTGAAATTATGTTGTCAGGTAGAACATGAACCCTGGCCAACCGGTGTCCATGTAAGGGTAATGGTTTAAAAAGGGCACAGGTGGAAGCATGGAGTCTAAAACATACTGTAGCTGTTACCAAGTGGAGAAAGTATTGTTACCTCCACTGAGTAGGTTATGTTTTTGGTTCCGTGTGTGTGTTGTGTGTATGTGGGGTTGTTGGTTAGCAGGATTACAAACAAATGGTGGGATGGATCATCAGCATACCTAGTACAGACATTGATGGGGATCAACCCTAGAAGTGATTAGATTTTGGCTGAAAAAGGTCAAAGTTCAAGGTCACAAAAAATAACTAATAAAAAATCAAACACAAAAAAATCCCATCATTAACAAGGGGCAAATAAAAAAAAATTGAATATCTCCTTCAAAAGTTATCAAAATCATTTTTGTTTGAAATTTGGCACACATATGTAGGGTGGCAATGTTTATCACCAGACTAAATTTCATCTACATCGGATCAGGATTCCAGATCTGACAGCCATTAATGTTAACATTGAAAACCCCATTTAATGTATATTTTCTTCCATAGCTTGGCCTATAAAGAAGTTAGAACCCTGAAATTTTTAGGTAGGATACACAGTATAACTGCCTACCATACCCTAAAAGATAATCCAGAAGGATTTTAGGACACATTTTGTGTTGTTCTGGATCTAATTTTTCACAAGGGCATTTGCGTGAGAGCATGTTGTGCCTTGGCAGAGGTACACGTGCTCTCTGAGTGCTTAGATTTAGT
>NW_018128208.1:642016-642648 GCF_001952655.1 Monopterus albus
TACCAGAGTGAACCTCACAATCTTAGCTCAGGGAGCTGAATCACTTAGAAATGTATACTGTGGTGAGTTTTATTTATCCAGTTTAATACAGATTACTTCTTTGTCTTTTCTCTGCAAAGATCTGCACACACCTGGATGATACTTTGTGAATGTTAACATAAAGCCCATTGATTTCACAGTGTTTGCAACATTTCAATCTTCATGTTTTTTGACTTAAAGAAGAACAAAAGTTACACATTTAGAATCTTGGTCTCACCACAGGGAGGCAGTAGAAGACCACGCTATAATCACTACCTCATGATGACGACTGCTGGCTCTGATTAGGCTTTTGGCTGCCTCTGCCTTTCTGAGCCCAGGACTATGTCTGTGGATCTGGAACAATGTAGATTTGGGTCTGTGGGATCATGTAAGCTGAGGGGGGCCAACTGGCTGTAAATCAGGCCTAATTTGTAAGCTGTCAGCACAACAGTCTGCTGTTTTGGGGAACAGGCCGCGGCCCGGAGCCAAAAGTTGGGCTGCCTCTGAACGAGGGAGGAGATAGTCTGCCACTCATGCGAGCTTTCTTGGAGAGGCAGCCAGGCTCGAGGAGACTGTAACATTAGAAATTAGTTCCAGAGGGAAATCTGTTCCTT
>NW_018128208.1:642692-643283 GCF_001952655.1 Monopterus albus
TCAGCGGTGGTGAAGAGCGGATCTGAGCATATGTTAAAGTGCAGAGGAAGTGGAAGTGTGGCATGGTTTCAAGCAAAATTTATACTGACAAGCTTGCTTTACAATATTCTACATGCTGAGAACAAGACGGCATGACTTCCACCTCATGCATGATTTCTATGAAGATAGACCATGTCCAGGCTTTTACTGCTCCATTAAATAGGACCTCTCTTAGCTTGACCAGCTGTTCCTGTCGATCACTGTGGATTTAATCCTACTGTTGACTGCGGATGAGGTCTTAACTCTTCTGTTAGGTTGGAATAAGAGCTTACCCCCGATGTTTAAGTTTTTTCAGATGAGCAGTATAGGTATATGGATAAAGCAAACAGCAATTTGAAAGGCATGTTGGAGCTACAGATGAACATTTAATAGACATGCCCAGGATTTATAGAAACACAGCAGTCCAGCTTGAGGCACCCTGTTTCACTGACTGCTCAGAATCTGTTTCTATTCATACGGTATATCCAGACTGCCTGAATCCAGTTGAGATGGATTACACTTTGGCATCTGAAATGCATCACGAGGGACCACGTGGGATCAGATTTTGCTTTT
>NW_018128208.1:643341-647790 GCF_001952655.1 Monopterus albus
GTGATATGTATCTCACTGTGGTGATGACTAATCAAACCCCTATTTGACAAACTCTGTTCATCTGTAACTTGGTGGTCCTTCAGTCTGATCAGGGACCGGTGGTGGAAAGTAATTAAATATATCTACTCAAACACTGTACTTACAGTACTTTTGTGTGCATTCAAATCTGTATTGACATGTTTTATTTGTGATTATCATCCAATAAGCAGCTTTGTGCTGAGAGTGGACAAAGCCATCATGATATCGCAGTGAGCAGAGGAGATTTTGCAGAGCTCTCCTGGCATAAATCAAATCAACATAAAGGGAAATATACAAAACACTTAGATCTACTCGTGTTAAATGTCTAGGAGGTCAAAGTGAAACCATCTTTTCTTTTATGAAGGTTAAATTGCAAAGAACTTGCAGGAATGAATGAAACCTAATTCATGCCAGTGATGCTGTCTTTAGAGTACAGATGCCCAGTGTTAAAGCTTCGGCAGCCAGCAGCAATGGAGTCATGGAGATTTTGACCACTTTCACAAGTAACTGTTTGGTTGCTGTGTTGGAGTCGCTTCAGTAAATACTGTATGTGTAGCGTTGATCAGTGAAAGCAGTCATAGAAACCTAGTTTTATTTCAGGTCATTAAAACTTGGAAATAATTTTACATCTTCTTGATTAGAACATGATCTAAATGATAAGCTGTTAGCCTGCTTCTTGCCATAACATGGTTGTTAATGACCTCCAGTCAGGTATTATTATGTTTTTTCTAATATGTCATTATAGTCTCTGTTATCTTTCATGCAAAAGTTACATGAACCTTTCTGTTTAAATGTCTGTTGTTCCCAGAGGAGATCCCCTTTCGTTCAGCTCTTCCTGCTCCTCAGGTTGTAGTCGGCCCTCCTGGTCCAACAGGTCCTGTCGGCCCCTCAGGTAGGAATATAATCTGTTTTCAAACCATGTGTTAGAGGAAAACACCAAAGAATCACACAGCATGTCCTCAGTCCAGCACAGTTCACGAAACTCCCTCATTACATTTGCACATTGTATAGCCAAGCACTGTTCATATACACAGAGAAACCCCAAAACAGCCAAATATAGCAAGTCTTTCATGCCAATTAGCCTGAGAATGTGTAAGAAGAAGAACTTGAACTCAGTTACAGCAATTATCCATTTGATGTTGTTATGCAGGGTGGCAGAGTGGTGCAGTGGTTAGCACTGTTGCCTCACAGCAAGAAGGTTTTGCATTTGAATTCTGACTGGAGCATTCCTGTGTGGGGTTTGCATGTTCTTCCTGTGTGACTCTAAATTACCTGTATGTGTGAATGTCAGTCGGTAGATAATGTGTGGATGTTATAATGCAGTGGTACATTTGTGAAACCATTTTTATTTTGGGAAAAGTTTAAGTGAAACATTAGAACAAAGGGGTTCAAATGGTTAATTGTGTTTATTTTGTGAACCCTGATAAATCTCTATCATGGGACAATATAATTCTTGAATTAAATCAAGCGATGTTAAATTGACTGAACTGAATTTTGACATTGCACAGTAGTCAAAGCCCAACTTCAACATTTTACAGTCATGCCCCTGACTGTGTGAATTTTTTCATGTGTGACACTCCAGGCCCTGCAGGACCGAGAGGAGCGGTGGGCATACCAGGCCTGCCGGGACAAGACGTGAGTATCTGTCACTGAGAGCTGATTGTTCATTAATGTAAACATGAATCTATGACTGACATCATTAATACATGTCCTTCTGTTTATCTGACATGAGGGCCAGGAAGGCCTCCAAGGCAGACCAGGGATGCCCGGGCCTAAAGGAGATCCAGGGGAAAGGGTGAGGCTGCTTTAAGAATCATCCTCACTATTTGATGATGATGAACTATAAAAATTCTTTTTATTCTACATTTTGTAAATAGACCTATTCATCATGTGATTTTAAACACATTAAAGGTGAACAAGCTCACAAGACTTACTCAAAGCCATGACTAATCCTACTCGCTCTGTCTCATTCAAAGCCAGGCCTCACTAATCTGAGCAGCCATGTCAAGTCCCCTCTGTAGTCAGCGCGAATACAGAATCCAAGCCAATGATATGTGCAAGTCCTAAATGACTTCTCTCTGTTTTACTCCACAAGGGGCCTCCAGGTGTATCGGGCGAGCGGGGCCTACCTGTGAGTACAAAGTTACTGTGTTAAACGAAGCACACATACTGTGCACACAGTCACCCAACACAAAGATAACAAGATTACCTTACTGTTTTCAAAGGGAGCACCAGGACCAAAAGGAGAAGCAGGGGAAGGCTTGAATGAGGTAAGAAGCATTAGTGCCCCCCAAAGTTAATTTGAAAATGTGTCCTGAATAAACATGGTGGTTTTGTTCAGGTTGAGGTGGTGCAGCAGCTCAGGGAGGCCTTGAAGATCCTGGCCGAGAGAGTCCTGATCCTGGAGCACATGATCGGCATTCACGGTGAGAGGACAATTAGAGGAAAGATGGTGTTTTTTATCTGCTGCAAAGAATGATGACGTTAAAGGAATAGTTTGCCATATTATTAGATGAGAAGATTGGTAAGATGATTGATCTAACACCAGAGCCAACAGCCAGCTAGCTTAGCTTAGCACAAAGACTGGAAACAGGAAAAACGGCCCGACTGGCTCTGTCTAAAGGTAACAAAATGTACCAGCAAACCCTCCCAGCATCTCTGAAACCCACACATTAACACCATATATCTCATATAGAGCTGCGACAATTAGTCAATCACTTCAGTATTTTTAAGCAAAAATAGCAAACATTCTCCCAGATGTGAATTCAAAGTGTAAGAACAGGCACAAACCCCCCAGTAAAACCCCCAATAAGTGACCCTTAGAGGTGCTGGTAGGTGGAGGGTTGTGAGAGTACTTCCAAAAAATGGCAAACTATTCATATATTTCAGTATTTTTGCGCTGGCTGTTGTGCTATTTTTCATGTGTCTACACAGAGAACTCTGAAGCATCTGGATTTGTCGGTTTTTCGGACCCGCTGTTGTTCTCTGCCATAAACATCAAACGCCTTCAACCTGTTCAAACGCCTCTTCAAACTCCACTACTGGGAGAGAGACAGAGACAAGCTCCCTTTTGAGAGTACAGTCTAATTTTGTATTTGTGTTGATAATTGTGAAGGATGTTGCAAATTTTGCTTAACTGGACATGCAATATGTGTTTATATATTTTTTCCACATACCTTTGTTTTTTTGTCTAATTGTATTTTTTATTTGTTACTGTTGTAAAGTGAAGCTCTTTTCAGACATGAGATGTTGAGCATTTCATCCATAAAAAGGTATTATTGAGCCTTTTTCAACTCGTTGCTGCATGATCTTAGTCTGCATAAACTTAGCAGCAGCTCTTACAATGTGATGTACAATGAAACATAATCTTATAAAGTGTTACGAGGTTTTTGGCATCTTTCTTTCTTCAGATCAAAGGCTGCCTAGTAAACACATCAGTTTCCTTGGCTCAAAGTTCCCATGAGATGGACCCAAAATGAACTATTTAGTGTCAAACACATTCTTGGAATGACTGAGGTTCACCTTGTATTAGCCTGTCAAACATATGGCTTCCCCTCATTTCTTTATGTCTCTCTTTGTGCCCTGCCTTGTTGAAACAGAGGTAAGACATGACAAGCTGCCAATAGAGTTAGGTAAAATGAATAGCATCTGGACAGCACACATCTGGAAAGCAAAAGAAAGATGTAATGAAACAGCTGAGTTTTGGCCTGGAACCCACAAACCCTGTTTGGTTCCACACATTTGGCTGATAGAGCACAAACTTGACAGGATTACATTGACTTCTTCATACAACACCTCTAAGATTTGTTTCCAAACTGATATGATTATCATATAATAAGTCTCTGAGAGACTGAGCCTGTCGTCCTCTGAATAAAACTTTCACTGTGTCTGGCACAGTCATTGTTTTTTTCCATCGCAAAGTTCATGAGCTAAAGCGATAATTCCACATTTCTGTATACACTGATTCACTTAGACGGGAGGCTTGATGCCACTCTCATTTCTGTCCATTAAATATAAAGCTACAGCAAGCAGCTGATTAGCTTAGTGTGAAGACCGAAAACAGGAAAACAGCTAACCTGGTTCTCTCAGAATATAACAAGTCCTCCTACCAGCACTACCAACCTCAAGGGGACTCAGAGGAGGAATTTCTGACAATGAAGATATCTCGCACCTAGTAAAAAGAACTACCGCAGCGTCAAAAAGGTGAAGAAGGGCTGCAAAGCTGTTATTGCTGACATTTAAATTTAAATAAATTTACATATTAACACTAGTAAAACCAAGACACCTCATTTTGAAGGAGCTATACACTGTTATTGTATGTCTTGTGTTAATGAAGTGCTACAGGTTGGTCACACAATAAAGAAGCTAATTTAGGATGGTTGTTTGATGTGACTACAGGGTCTTGGAATAACACTCCCAAGTTTGAGTAAC
>NW_018128208.1:647807-648438 GCF_001952655.1 Monopterus albus
TGACCCTGTATGGATGACCTCTGACCTCACAAAGTCACCGCACCCGGATTAGAAAGAGTCAGACACATAGCCGCCTGTAAAACCAAAATGCAACATTTATACACTGAGTTCTGTAACATTTGGACGGTGTGACCTGTTTCCAAGCTTTGTGCTAAGCTAAACTAACTGGTTTCTGGATTTAGCCTTGAACGCTCAGACATAAGAATGGTATCTAACGCATGTTTCCAAAATGATTCCTGTAATCGTTACACAAAAAACAGGTGGCCTTGTCTCTATCTGTTGTAGTTCAGTCGCATAGTCTGAAATGGTGTTGTATTTCATAAAGGATTTGGTGTACTCGTATAGGCCCTGTTTTTAAAAATGGCTGTTTTGTTGCATCTTGTGCATGTTTATTTATCTTTTATGCCAAGTGTCTTTTGGTGTTTAATTTGAAAAACATTGCTCTCAGCAGATATTTATTCATGCTGAAGTAAGATTAAAGTCACAACAACAGAGGGATTTGTTTCAAAGAGTCACCACTAATTACAGTCACATGTACTGTACAGCACAACTTCACAGCGTGGCGAGAATATTTAGACAGGAGCTTCGCTGGAGCTCCTCTTTATCATTGTCTTCCTCTTCCTTTTCATCC
>NW_018128208.1:648483-663148 GCF_001952655.1 Monopterus albus
CACATAACACAAGTTCCTGTAGGCAGGATTACCATTGACATCCGGGGGCAAGTTGGTAAACATCTAATTTATCAGTAAGCAAACAGGTAAAGGGTTTATTGCACATTTTAAAAAGATTTGCAGCTTTTATGATAAGGAGAGCTGTCATGTTTGCAAAGAGGGAACACACACACTGTTACAAAAACAGAGCTGGCTTTTGCCTTTCAATTATCTCGTCAGAAAAGGGAGATAAGTGTGGTTATGTATCAGTGTCATATATTCTGCTCTGGCCCCTTTATGCATCCTTTCATCTGTGCTATGTCTGCCTGTTTCTGTCTTTCTCCTCATATACCACGCACCCCTCCTCCTCTTTCCGTCTCTCTCTTGTTTTTCCTGTCTACTGAACAGAGAGATGTTGATATGAGCCCCGCTCGCACGGCCACAAGGGAACAAGTCTCTGGTGCTTTTGATCAGTTGCAAGATCAGACATGTCCACCGCTCCCCGTGTACACCCCAGTGACAGATCATGCAGCATAATGGGCAGGCACAGACAACCAAAGATGCACACCCACACATGTTCTCTCTGTAGATCATACAAGCATGGGCACAAACACCCAATGGAGAGGGCCTGTGGCCCATGTGTTGGTTCCGCTCACAGTGGGGTGGCTTGTTTTCTGGACACGAGGGAGCAAGAGAAAGAGATGGTGTGTGTGAGTTCCACTTTCTTGCCGCCTTTTTTGCCTTTGACAGTAAGATGGATGATTGCAATCACAGGAACCATCAGTGAGACAGACTGGAGGTCTATGGGTCAGTGAGACACAGCCATGGGAAACCAGCCATCAGATTATTGCACGGCGCTGCCATGGGAACGCTGTGCTGTTTATTTGTCTAGAGGTTTTGTTGTTTCATATGCATTTTCTTCTCCCCACCCCACCCTGTGCAGCTTTTGGATGTACACAACATAAATGCTTCCTCGTAAAATGTGTGTAGGCTGTGAGAGAGAGCCAGAGAAGGAGAGTGTTCACATTTCACCACATATTAAGCCTACTGTATGTCACTATATCTCCTCAAACCAGTTCAAAAGTGACAGATTTCATAGCGATTAGACTGGTCTCTTTGATCCCTTGAGAGAATGAGACAGAGACTTTTCACTCCCAAGTCAACGGATGTTTTTAAGAGAAACATCTGTTGCTGTACAAATGAGATTACTGTGTCTCTGGCCAGGGGCACTGTTACTGGGGGGGTGGGGGTTGTCTGAAAGAGAGCTGAGAAGGATCTTTGTAATAAGCTGTAGCTGGTAGTTACCACATGTAAATCAATTTAAAATGCCTCAGATTCTGGGTATTCATCAAAGCTCAGCTTCAACTTGTACTGCCACTGTTGGAACCTGTGAATCTCTATTTCACATTGATATATCCAATATTTCGCCTTGTTGCCAAGCAACACTCACCTCATCCTCTGTAAACTTGTCGGCCTGTGACATGAGGTGATATTTCATCTTGCAGGAGAGGAACAGAGGAGAAGAATTATTGTTTAGATCCCTTTGACTTTAAATTAGCTCTGATCTGTAGTTCACTGACCATGATTATGCACAATCTGCATCCTTGAACTTTGGTAATGATTTATGGTTTTGTATTGTATTGCACTCATTCATTGTTATCTGAGTGCTGAATTCCTGTGCGATATCACAAGCGACTGAATCATCTCTGCTGTGTCTGTGCAGACTGAAAAAAATTCACACACTCTCTCCTCCTCCGTCCTGACGACTCCTTTTCCTTCTGGGTCAAAGACCTTCGAGGTGTTGGGAAGCGTCTTCTCGGGTTCAGTTCCTGACAAAACACAGGTAAAATTGCGAGCGAGAGCTGTTCTGTGAGTAGATATAACCCACTGACTTGGTTTCAGATGATACTTAATGCGTCAGTTATGGCTTTTCTTAGTATTGTTTTGTAATATTTTGGTGCAGATTGCAGCAAATCAAGACGGTTTCACGAGATCCTGTTTACTCATGCTTAAAAGTGCCCCAATAAATAAATGAGACACAAGTACAGATCCTAATCAGGGGGACTGGAGTGGGGAGGGGAGCTGCTCAGACCAAATCTATGTCCTTGGGGAAGTGCTGTAATCAACCAGTCAGTGATGTGCAGACACAAAGCAGGGGCTCAGAGTGCTATTTATGGGATACATGCCACACTATTACACAAGTATCAATCACATATATGGCTCTAAGCTAACAGCAGTTCAAATCCAAGGATGCTCTGATTAGCATGATTTTGTAATTACCCCTGAGGCATGAGATGTATTGCAACAGGTATTTGTGCACTTTTTGGAAGTATGGCCTCCCTGAATCAAACACGCACAGAGCAGGTTACACACACTCCCTTTGAATATGTCCACACCAGAAGTGTGTAACAGTCAGATGAAAGAATCAAATAGTTTGTCATTAAGTTGTTTTGTAGCACCATACACCTAATGCTGCATCACACTATGATTGAAAGCAAGGATTTTGGTACAGCCCTGTTTGACAAAAATATGTTACGCAAGAAAAGGTTTGCACACAGTGTTGAATGCCCAATAATTGAATTCAATAGTAGCA
Source organism: Monopterus albus (assembly GCF_001952655.1). Taxonomy (NCBI): domain Eukaryota; kingdom Metazoa; phylum Chordata; class Actinopteri; order Synbranchiformes; family Synbranchidae; genus Monopterus; species Monopterus albus. Next base: position 651,056 of record NW_018128208.1, read on the forward strand.
GCATTGTTTCGATCTATATAGGATCTTCGTCAGGGGTCATCAAACAGGCATCTCGCGTGTTTGATGTATTTGTACATTTTTGTCTACACTGTATTTGCCTTTTTGATTGTTCCTCTCATGTCAATGTCTTTTGCTCCTTTAGTGGGGAGTTTTCAGGCAGCATATTTTAGTTCTGGCCTGACTGTTTTTTTAAGGAGCACATTGTCTTCGAATTTGTCAGACTGAAAACATCTGAGTGGCGTCTTAGCAAGGGCATTCATTTCTTTCCATAAAGTCTATCTATCTATCTATCTATCCATTTATCTATCTATCTATCTATCTATCTATCTATCCATATTTTACCATTGAGATCAGTATCTCTTTTTCAAGGGAGGGAATGTTTTTGTAAGTGGGACATAACATGCAAAAAAACACCAGTAGGCCAATGTGTACAGGGCCACAAGTAGCCAACTGAAAAGATGAGAATCTATTAATTTCAAAACTAATGTACTCTTTCTCAAGTCTATCTAAATTGTCATGTGCTAGTTTATGTTAAGTCATAATTTGAAATAAAATTAGCAGTCTCCCAAATATTCGAAGATTTGTTTTGTTCCTTTGAAAGCAGTGAGCTTGTCTCAACTTTGCCCTCAGTCAGTGCTGGAGGTGATGCTGCTTTTTTCAGGAGTGAAACCAGTGTGTCAGGCGTTTGACCACGCTAGTCCTGCCTCTGGTCCTCCTCACCGCCCTGCAGGCCGTACAGTAGTGTTCAAGCCAGAAGGTGGGCTGGTGTAAGCTGAGGCCCCCTTTCCAGTCCAGGTGCCGCCTGAGCAGGAACGGGTTGCGCCTCAGCATCAGTAGGTACCGGGCCAACCCTCGCACTGTGGGGAAGTCATCGACGTGGATGAAGGCCTCAGGGGGCAGAAAGCGCTCATAGTTCTTTCTGGACGGACCCAGGACCACCGGTACGGCACCGGCCAGCACCGCGTTCCATAGCTTCTCTGTGATGTAGTCGGTGTGCTGCGAGTTTTCCAGCGCCAGGTAGAACAGGTACTGTCTGACCAGCCGCACTATATTGCCGCTTCCACTGTCCCGGGGTAATGGCAGGCCCGCGCGCCCGAACACGTCCACCTGGATGTACTGGCGGAGTTGGTAGTAGAAGGTCACGCGTGCATGGGACTCTTTCCAGTTGCTGACGACCCAGGCCACAAGGCGGGACCTGAGGAGGTCTGAGCGCGAGGGTCCCTGCAGCGGCTGCGCATAGCGGGTCTGAAGACCTTTGGCTGTGCGCACACGAGGGATAAGTTGCCCGTACGGGAGGAAAATATCTGAATCTGTCCGGTAGCTCATTGTGAGGTTGAAAACGCCTTCAAAATCCCACAGTCTGGGCGTGTGCGTGGGGGACTCATAGTTCATCCATATCCACTTTTGCGCACGTGGCCGCCGTTCATGTGGCAGTTCAGCGATACCGGTGGCAACCTCCCGGTGGTGGATGATCACAGCATCAGCCTGCGTGTACGCGCGCCGGTCGTAGGTGAGCATGCACCCTCCGATCTGATAGAGCGTGTAGCAGTCCGAAAGTTCGTGGTACCGGCCGAACGGCTGCGTCCATATCAGGAGGGTCACTGTGCTGTTCTCAGAGACAGGCGGTCCCAGCGTGGACGGGTCAGGCAGATAGAGTAAACAGATTGCTATGAATGACCAAAAAACAAGAGTGGCCATGCACGCAAAGGAGCATTCAGCCCCAACTCCCATCGACGCCTTTCACCCTGCAGTTCCTCAGAGGTTTACCGTAACTGGCATCAGTCAAGCTGTCTCCTTTACATATGAGGTATTAACGACACTTAAATTAAACTCGTAAAAAGCACTCGGGGCAGTCGTTTGTTCACTTAAGTGAAACTGGCTTGCACACCCAACACAATCAGGAAATTCTTTTGTTCACTTAAGTGAAACTGGCTGGCACACCCAAATGTCCTTTAGACATTGTACTTTTAGGTATGATGATGAGCACATGGCCTACAGGTCTCGTTATTTAACAGTGAAACACCCACTACAAGCTTCTCCCGGCTTTCCGGCTCCCGTGTGTCTCTCCCGGTGGTGGCGGTGGGCAATTTCTATCTTCTTGGTCAAATAGGGGTGAAAAACATTTGCACCAATGCTGCATGCTGAAGCATTTTGACGTGGCAGCGTTGGTCTGAGTTCCTGTTACCAATGAATAGGGCTTTTGTGAGGCCTGCAGACCGTCAGCCACTTTTAGCTTGAGTAAACACTTTGCACCAGGGCGCGGTGTTCTGCTGATGAAATAAGCCAAGGTCAGTTTTTAAAGAACGAGGCATAGCCTATTTATCATTTTGTGAGTAAATGAATGGAGGCCCAGGGGTCAAATTTAGGATTGGCAGTACTGTAGTATCATTTAAAGTTCTGGTCAGTAAACTCAGTAGCAATAATTACTAAATAATGTGACAACTGAAAACTTTCTGTACATGCTATAATATTACAGGTTGTAAAACAAGTGTAACAGGCTGCTCAACAGCCTATGTGCTTCATATAAAACGCTACACGGGCCATTCACCACTAGGTGTCTCCCTACACAAACACAAGGCTGGCAGTGGCGCGTCCTGCCCGGTTTGTGCAGTACAGTCATATTGGGATTTACCTCCAGACTTGTATGTTTAATTTGACTAATGAATAAACATTTCAGCTGAAAATTGGGCCTGCTGCAGCAAAGCTCTGACAAGGTTTGTTTTCATTGTTTTATTTATTAGATATGAGCCAGCACTGCAACACTCTCTAACCAGAAATGTTAATAAATTACTCAGTTTTAATTTTGTGAGCTAACCTAAACAAATACTGAACAAAAAAAAGTAAGCACACAAACTCTTGTTATGTGAAGGCATTCTGTTCAAAACTCATAAACAAATGATGAGGCAGCAGGGTTGAAAATCCTGTACTGTGTGTTGTTTCTGAGCTCTGGTGGGCAGGAAAAACACTCCGTGACTGGGACAACATTATTCCTCCCCACAGACACAGAGCATGTGAAGTCTGAATGTGAGCGGAAAAAATGGCAGTCAAGGAGGAACGGGAGGAGATGAAGCGAGAAGCATGTGTGTCTCCGCTGGGCCCTCCTCCTTCCTGTTCCATCCATTCACTTTTCTTCACCATGTACCAAAAAAAAAAGCTCCCTGTGTGTTTGTGTGCATGCATGTGTGTGACTAACAGGTTTTGTATTCTCTCTGCATTTTTTATCCTCCCTTTCATCTGAACAGTTCTATTTTGAGCTGATCATTTGCTGTCCTGCCCAGGGTTACCTCACGTTGGGAAGAACCGCCTCAACTTATGGCTACATGATGAGGCTCAGCATTATAAACATGTCTTTCTTCAGGAAAATGAGATGAGGCTGAAGTTGTAATAACATGTAAAAAAAACCAACTGATTTATCTTCTTCTAAATCAGTTTTGTTTATTTTAATCCATTTGTTATGCAGCACAAACGCATGCAAAAGTTGCTGGGAATGTGCTATAATTAAAGTTGAACTGATTGGTGATATGGTGACATTTCGTGACTACACAAAGCTTGGCATTTATGTGTGCTTCATCTTCCCTCTGCTCTCTTGCTAGAAAAATAACTTTTTCTCATCAAGCTGTTTCATTTGCTGTTGTGGACCTTGAATCTCTGAGGAGGGATCAATATTGCCCCTGTCTGTGTTCAACGGTCAGTGCAGCTATTGGCCACAAGTGTACATGTGTACAACAGACTGAAGGACAGAAAACAGACAAACAAGCTTGTCAGGTCATTTCACATTGACCTTGGAAGCCATCTTTTGCTGTGTCACTGAACTTATTACTGGTAGTGATACACAAAAAGCTGTATATTTAGCAAACTTTGTCTCTAGTTTTGTACAATCTTCAGGCTTGGGTTTACTAGTGCGTTCCTGTTTCTCAAAAGTAGTACCGCTGTGTATCTATGTGTTTGTGCGTGTGTGAATCATACCAGCACAGAGAGAAGCATTCAGGTTTTGATAGGACCCCCAGGTCTTAACTCATCTTCCCTATTGATTTTCTCTTGCTTTCCTTTTTGCTCTCCCAGGGGACGAGATGTCTCAATTGGTCCCGGCCAGTGAAAGAGAGTGAGTGAAGAAGAAACAGATAGAAGATGAGGGAATGGTGGGGGTGAACACAGAGGAGGGAGGAGGAAGAGGCAAGAGGGGCCAACAGGCTCCCTGGTCACAGAGGCCCTCACTGACCCCTGACCTTGATCATGACCTTAAAGGTTACCCCACAGGTCAGAGGTTGTGTGAAAGTGCCATTGTGCCGATTCACTACACTGCTGGGTGATGATGATCTTATGCAGCCTCCCCAGACTGTCTGACATGATCAGTGTTGCTCTCTGCCTATGGCTCCCAAGGGCCACACATCCATCTCTAACCCGGCCGCACGAGGATCGCTAAAAGCACCTTACAGGCAGAGTCAATGAGCAGAAGAAAAAGGGACACAAACAGAGAAAAGTGGCAAAGCTAAAGGACAGGAAAGCTGTTTTATTTTATACCGTCCCAACCTCTCGGGGTATAAGATCTAGTTGTAAATGGCACTGACACAGAGAATGTGTGTTTATTTTTATATTTAAACTCTCACCAGATGTACATGAAGTGATTATACTTTTTAGAGGCTAAAAGCATGGGTTCCAACATGTTCCTTTCCTTGTCATGAACACTTTATGCTGTTTCTTTCTCCTCCCTCATTTTACCACAGAGTGTAATAAAAAGACGTGTAAGGGAATAAAACCCTCTGAAGTCACTCATGCCAGACACACATAAACCTTTGTAGCAATAACATGATCATTTGTAGGTGGACTGAAAAGTCACTCTGTTATTTGTTCCAGCGTACACAGTGTTCCTCCTGCTGCTTCAAAGTAATCCAGCCTTGTGAAGCTGCAGTCAAATCCTTGTGGTGGCAGTGTGTGCTGAAATGCAAAGTTTGAGAGGAGCAATTCAAAGTCATCCGATTTATAATGAACACAACAAAGTTTGCATCAAGATCAATTTACCAGATGGAATTATTACTTTACTGGATGTAATCTGAACAAAAGAAATGTAGCAGTTTGTTAGCAAAGCTTTATGTAAAGGAGAAGTTAAGAGAAAGTCAAATATCTCTGTTTGCACAATTGTGCTCAGGTAGATTAAGGTTTAATAGTCCCCCTGAACAGAAAATGCTTTGTTTGTTCTATGATTTTAGATAAGATTGAAGTTCATTTCATATGTTTTTGTTCATTATGGGTTGATTTCTAAGGCATACTTTTTAATTAAATGTTCCTTTGTATGTCAAATTATGAAATTATGTTTAGGCAGCTTTTAAAAGAGGAAACTCAGAGGTGTGTCTATATTTTTGTCCTCCCCAGCTACATAGGATCAGAATATTAGGAACACCTCTGAATATAATGTAGTCCAGTACAATGCCACCTTTAACTATGACTTCAGTTCTAAACATATAATTGAATTTATACATTTATGACAATTTCATAAGGAACTGAAAAATTTTGAGCGTCATAAACACAGATGTTAAGGAGGAAGTGTTGCGTGCATACAATTTTACAGGTGTACCTAATAAAATGGTTGGTGAGTGTATAACTGTCCAAGTAAACAGTGTGTTACCAATGTTAATAATCTTACCATGTATTTTGGAGTTATTTTCAGCTGTTATGTTAATTGATAACATATTCTTTGGTTCTCTTTCTTTCACTTTTAGTAATATAAGTGGCATAAAAATACACGATGTTTACTTTAGTTATGTATTTACTTTGTGTGATAGTAGGATACAACTATATAGACACGAAGTAATGGACATGCTGCTAAGCTACTAAGCCTCTGTGGATTATCTCAGACCTGTATTTCTGGTTTGACTTAATGATAGGTAGGATCACAAGTTATGCAGGCCAAGCCAAGGAAACATTGATTAACAAGGATTAGACACAGGATCCATTGGTTCAAATGCAATATGTTGTCTAAAAAGTGAACATCTTTTCAGCATTTATTATGTAACTTAGTGCAGTCAATTGCTCAAAACTTTTTAAAAGACAAATGTGATGTAATCGCATTTGACACAGAAAGTAATTTGAATTGTGCTACTATTATATCTTTATTCATAGCTAGCTTTCGTTATTTAGATTGTAACTGAATGCTAAGTCTAAGTCAATACTTCTCATTACTTCCTGGGTGTGACGGGCAAATTAAACCCAGCCTTTAATTCACTGCATTATGTCTATAAATGAAGTACAGAATAAGGCAAAGCCATTTAGGTTACATATCAGATAAGCACTGAGCACCATTTACCTTGCAGAAGGAAGGAGACACAGACACACTGAAATCAAATCAAGTAATGACCTGAAAGTTAAGTTAATTCAAAGCACAAAAATACCCACCTTTGTATCCACACAAATGCAGTGAAAGAGGTGTTATTATCTATGGCAAATTCTCATGTTAAGTGTAGTGAATGCAATTAATGTGCAGTGGCTGTAAAGAAATGAAAATGATTGAAGAGAGAAAAAAGGCTATGAATATTTTGTTTAAAGCTGAGCTGATAAAAAGGGTGTATAGGCTCTGCGTGGTCAAGAAAAATAAAGTAGGCTCAGAAGTGTGAATGCAGGCATGGATTTTCCACACAGCTATGGGCTCACAACACACTTGGCAAATCAAATTTGGGAAGCCACAAAGTGCTAAAAATGAAAACAGTGCGTATAACAAATGTGTTACCCTGATAAGGCAGCGTGACTCTGGTTGTGTGCAGAGCAGTTGGAGGCTGAAGTTGAGGTGTGATGTGTTTTAAGGTACATGAAGTGGTATGGTTTGGCACAGTGTAATTAGAAATTCTTTGCCTATCCCTCTGACACACATCCACACACTGAGGGGGGTCGGAGGACATGGTCAACAGGACCGATGCCAGAGGAGCAGCAGGGTTCGCTGTGCTGCTCAAGGGCATTTCAGCAAAAGATATGTAGGCACACTGCGACCAGAACCAATGGGCTGCCATACAGCAATGACTTGACTGAAGGAACTACACAACAGTCTTATTGATTAACTAATCTGATTAATTAAGAGACTTATTAAGGACTAAAAGAATGTCTTGAATAAGAATATTAAGACTTACTTTCTTAATCACATTATTGTAATTGAGAAAATCATGAGCCTTGTGAAAGTCCACTCCATCTTTTACCAATTCTTTATAAATGGCCAAGGTCAGCAGGTCATCTCCAGCCCTACTATGCGGAGTTTGTAGATCCACCCCTTTTAATTAAAATAAAATAAGACATATGTATCAAGAAAATGTAATTATGGTGGTTATTTATTACATTTCTATAAATGGTCTTCATACACGTTCATAACAGAACAGAACACAAATCGCGGATCATTAAAAAAACTATCAAACAAACAACAACAACGACAACAAAACAAACAAAAACACATACACAAAACCAACACAGCGTTTATTAACTCTTTTTTCATTTTGTTCATGTTGTTCTAACAAAATGTAAACTCATAATTATTATTCAAGTAGGTGCATGGCAAAATGACTTCTTACCAACTCACTTTTTATTTCTAAATTTGACAGTCACACTGCCGTTTTGTGGGAGCAATGAGGACTGTTAAATCATCTTTTTGTACAGCTCAGATGAAACACTGGTTCTAATTGCTTTATGAGTGCGTCTTAATAGGCTATGGCTTCCCAGTAGCCTCCTTGTATTATTTTTATTTTTCAGTGATCTTTGCTCTCCATTATAGGTACCTAATGATCATATAAATTACGACAGCAAACACAGTGATACATTTATTCTACTTCAACGTAATAAAATAGAGTAATTTAATGCCGGTTCGTTTATTTACCTATAATGTTGATAAAATCGCTATTTAAACAATTATAATGGCGTTATTAAGGCAGCCCTCCTGTGAGCTGACTCCGTTCCGCATAGCAGCTGTTGCTGGGGTGAGTTGCGAGAAAAATCCGGTCCGGGTGTTCCAGCCGCCCGGTCCTCTCCACTGAACTCCAACCCCCGCGCTCTCTATCAGCATCTCATTCCTGTCTCAATATGTCTCAAGATGGCGGCCAATGCAGGATCGATGTTTCAATATTGGAAGCGCTTTGACTTACAACAACTACAGGTCAGTTCAACCTCTGCTTTACCGGATTACTCTCTATTCGCCTCGGCTGTCTTGTCTCCTTCGGTGGCTGTGTTTTGTGTTTTTCGGCAGCCGTGTTGTAGGTGTTTAGGACGAGAATTCAAGACCTCTTCCTCACATTGATGAAAGTGGCTCTCTCGCTGATCAGAAATTGATCCTCTTTGTTCAATTCAACATCGATCGGACACTGCAACCGGGCAAGCCGGGGCGACGCCGCGGGGATGCGCCGAAATAAAAACAAAACGGCAGGGCTTTGGCGAAAAGCTTTCGGTTAGCTGTCTTTGTTGCGTGTTCTTCAACTTTTACTGGAGCGAGTAGCCGTAGTTAGCCCGACGCTTTAGCCGTTGTAAGGCTGGATAATTTGGGGGAAAAATAAGTGCGACTCATTATACGGTGGCGCTGTGGTGACACCAACCGCGGAGACGGCCAGCACCGACAGACAACAACGCTTTGCTTGTGTTTTTTATTGCTTTTAACTGTGAAATGTCCAAGTTTACCTGGGAACGAATGAAAACATTAGCAGCGTTATCAGCTAACATGTTTAAAACAGTTTATACTGAAGTCCTCTCTCTGTTATGGTTGATGAACTCGATCGTTTTTTTTCCGGTTTCCCTGACGGCAAATACACACTGTGAGGTTTTCACAGACCTTGCCACGTCTGTGAAAGTGGACGGGACAGTGCTGATGCGATGCTATTCAGTAAACAATACTAGAAATAGGAACGATCATAACCTTGTTGATTATCATGAACTCCCCCAGAAATGTCCCAACAACCTCGTGCACGCCTCAATCTCGGCGTGCACGTGGCAGATCCATGGCACAGTAAAGGATATGAGGCAAATATTGGGCCTATTCAGTGTGAATATAGCCTGTGTATATTAGAGCGCGTTTGACCTATCACAAGACATGGAGACAATGGCACTGTTGTGTTTCTCCTGGCATTTAACGTGCATTGCTGAATTTCAAATAACAATTTATGAATATTACTAGTCCAGTAGCTGTCGTCATTAACATAAGATTGCATTATCTAGGTTGGCCCAATTGTTCAGACATGAATTTGTAAATCGCACAGGCTTGAGGTTTAAACTTTTATTTAGGTCATGATGCCCCTGTGACTATGTAGACAAAAGGACAGTGAACAAGTCTTCCCAGCGGGCTTTGTGTTGCACTTAATGCCACATCATCAAGGCTTCACTTCTCCTATTTATTTGATCCTGTTTGGGCCTCCTACTCGTCCCCCCTAGTTCATGCATTATGTAAAAAAAATTCAGAGTGGTTTCTCTTTTTTTTTTCCTGCACTTTGTGTGTGTGTGTGTGTGTGTGTGTGTGTGTGTGAATTTGTCTGAGATTGGTCTTTTTCGTAGATTGACTGCCAGCACAGACAGCGAAGGCACTGCCAGCAGCCAGGACATGAAAAATGCATCGCATAAGTTTGTGATAAGGCCCAGGGTAATTATGGCAAAGGCCCCTATCACAAGCGATTAGTCAGGACAGTGAATCTGAGCGTGTGCAAAAAGGGTGGCGGTTGGCAGGCCTGTCTGCAGGATAGGAATCAGTTGGAGCTGGTGTGTGTGTGTGTGCACGCGCGTGCGTGCGTGTGTGCAGAGCTGCTCAGAAGATTCACTGTCTGTTATTGATGACATCTTATTTACTGTCCCTTCTACTGAGATGCTCCTAGAGGAAAGCCCTCAGAGTAGACATTTTTTAAGTTTATTTTTTTTTTTAGGATAATGTGGGGTTAGCATGATATGATCATGGTCTACACATGGCTTTGTCAGCCAATTGCTTTCTCATTTGCTTCTTCCTCGTGACTGAATGGGCAGCGTGCACTGTACACTTAAAATCACAGTCACTTTTGTGTATGTGAGAGGCACCAGCAAAGGGATGTTTTTTCCTTTTCTTTTTGTTTCTTTTGATGATGAAAATCCAGCCCAACCTAGTTGTCAGTAGCTTTAAGCCATTGTAGCGTCTATTCCTCAGGCTCCAGCTGCTGATGTTCATTAAAATCCTATTTGATCAACGTGTCCTATTCTCTGTGTGAGAAACTAGCTAGGTGGTTGTTACAGGACGGAGAGGGCTTTGAAACAGCACAGCGAGCTGTTAACTTGTCTTCTCTGCATGCTCCCCCCACCCCCAACCACCACTACAAACATAAATGGGTGCAACAGTGATGCTTTTAGCAAGGTCTCACGCACTTGCAAAATGGATCAGTGATTCAGAGATGATGGCAGGGTGACAGTGAATTACAGATGGAGGAGGTTTTAACGTCTGTAATCCCTGTCCGTCCATTACAGAGTTGAATTTCTTTAGAGGGGGTCATCACTCTTCTCTCCTGTTGTCTTTTTCTTTTTTTCAACTTGGTCAAGCAGTTTGCTGGAACATTGTGTTTCTGCTTGTGAGTGAAGAGAGAATGCGCTTCATTACAGGCAAGCGTTAATAAGACAGGAGTGAATAGTAAAGCCTGAGCCTATATTTTATATTTTCTGTGTGTAAGCTCAGGAAATTAAGAACAGGCTCTTCTGTTATACACTATTCCCAGTTGAAGCCCAATAAGCTTGCATCTCACCTCATAACATTTCCTGGAACAAAGCACCCTAGAGCCATTTTGAAAAATAGTTCACTATGTTAGCGGACAACTAAATAGTGACTTAGATGAAAACTGATCTAGAGCTCGTTCTTATTCACCACCTCCTAATGGGTAAAATTGGAAAAAAGAGTTTTGTAAGCCGATCCCATTGGCAACCTGAGTAGTTTAAAATCTCTCAGCAACTGGCCCGCTGTTGTCTGCAGGAGTTTTAGTGTTAATTTATGAGCTGGTTGTCTGAACTCACTGGTGGGATATTTTTACCCCTCTGTTGCTGCACAGGCTGGGGGAGCACAGAGGAAGGGGCATCACGTCATGCTTTTACTGTAGCCAACCGGTTCTCTGCCCAGTGACAAAACCTGGCATTGGGACTGAGGTTTCACTGTGTGTTGGTGGATGGTGAGCGACTTAGCGTGAGTCAGAGACAGGGATGAGTGCATGTCAGGTCTTTGGTCTGCCCTCGGTCTACTTCGGTTGGAGCTCTTGTCATCCTACTTTCAAAGAGGTTATAGTGTATCCTTATGAAGGATACAGTCTGTATTGCTCAGAGGGATGTGCAGCTCTCAAAACGCATCCCCCTAGTCTTCATATATCTTATCAGCAGGTAGTTCTCAGTGGAGGCCCATATTCCCCTACACCTCAGTGATTTAGGGCGCGTCACACTCGGACTCGATTTGTCCACCCTCCCTCTGCTTTGAAGAGTTTCTACACCAGACTCAGTTCATCCAATTTCATACAGAAATTATATATAATAATCCCACTACTCAGTTAAATCATTTTTAAGTTGGTGTGGTAAAAGGAATTTTGAGCAGTGTCATCTGATGTTTGAACAAAAGATAAAAAGCACTTAACAGAAATCTAAAAATAGGGGCACCCAAACAGATGGAGTCTGCAGCTCTTAATGCAGGCTTGAGGCAAAAATGTGTGACAAACAGACACGTTCCCTGAAAGGCGTGGAAGTTTTTTCTTACAATAAAAATTGTTTTATTTGTTTCCATGTTTTGTAATTTTAGATTGAGTGACGTTGGAACAGAGTCTGAGGGGATACTTGAACTGCCTGGCCTTAAGACGGTCCAGGTGTTATTATGAGATGCAACTATAAATCTTTTAAAAACTGTGTTTTTGCCTGTTTTGTTGTGTTAGGTATTTTTAGTCAGATAGATATTGGATAGATACTTTATGTATTAGAAATTTTTAGTAGAGATAGGATGTCTAGTTAGACTGTTAAATGCTCAGGCATGCTTATGAGTTTCTACAGGGTACATCTGGTCAAGGATAACTAGAGAGAAAAGTTGATGACTGTCAGCAGACAGGATGTTTAATATTATTATTATGACGTGTATAACTGTAGCCTTAGCCATAATAT
>NW_018128208.1:663293-677292 GCF_001952655.1 Monopterus albus
GGTGTAGTATGGGGCTAGCCCAACCGAGGGGATATGATGTATAGGCCTGGTGGGTTCAGGGTCTTTTCATCTTTCATTTGCCTGCGTGCAGGTTGGAGGTGCAAGATGCCTGAGCATGTAATGTTAATTTTTACCTGTGATCCTTTGAATAAATCAGCACTGTTTTGAAGTTACTTGAACTGCCTCGTCTCTCAGAGTCAGTATGGTAAAAAGTACCGGGTACAACAGTTGATAGTGAGGATGCAAACAGGAAAAATGTGAAGAGAGATAGTTGACATGCAACATGACTGAGTTAGACTGTGGATGTTGTGGTTATGTGGTGTGCGCTGTAGCCATGCGTCTACCAGGGTGCTCCAGGTGCAGATATTCTAATATAATAATATTTTTCCCCCCGGTACACAATAAAAATCTTTGATTGCAATCCTGGTCATAATGCCTAGTATTATCATCTCATTACTGTGAATACATATATTTTTTTTTACATTTCATTTTATGCATTAATTGAAAATATTTTGTTGCAGAATACACAGATCATGTAGTGAGATGTGCCTGAAGAATGTGGCACCATATAGACAGTGTCAGCAGAGTTAGTTTAGCTGCAGTGAACCCATCCCAGTTTTTATAAGCAGTTAAAATTTAAGTTACAGTAAACTCCCACAATAAAACAGAGGGGCCAACAGCTCGTGTAATTTCTATATCTGGGTTCTGTTAAGGTATAGTTGCTACTTTCACCTAACCCTATCTTTTTTACTTTGCAACTTTTCTACTCTGAAATATACTGAGGTTAAGTGTTTGGGGTGGAAAGCATGAAGGCAAGGTAAACACCTGATGTAAAGAGGATGCATGTTATTGCATCAATATTACTGCTCAGCTTTTCATTCACATCTGTATCGGCAAAGTTTCAAACCTTTCACAAAAATGTTATCGTATATATTAGCTTTTTTTAGCAGAATATGTATCTTTGAAAACAGCCATCCCAGAATATAGTTTGTTTATGAGTATGTGAGATGTCAAACTTGTGATATTGTTTTATGAGCAAATAATTTTTAGAACACCTGTTTGTGTTACTGTTGCATTACAAAAAATGTTCATTCTGTTCAGACACTGAAAGATTCAGACTACAAAAATGTATTCCCCCAAAGTCGTCATAAAAATAAAAGTATCTTCTAGCACTTTGACAGCCATGCTCTTGACATACCCGATCAATACCTAAATAAAATGTTATTCATTTGTGTCATCTGTGCTGTTGAAGCTCTCTACAGGCTGCAGTGTGTACTGTTTGTTCTGAACCCCAGTCATATAAAATTATCACAGCGCACCTCTTTAGTTGTGGTAATATTCAGAAGAATTTCATTGTGTGTCAAAATGTGATTTTAAATAAGTCTCGACCAATCCAGAAATCACATTATACTAAGAACACTTCAGTGTAACTACGCAGAAGAAACGTCCACCAACAACAAGAGCGAAGGGGGCAGTTTCCAGAGTCCTATTTTCAAGTGGCAGGCATTATTTACAGAGCCACTTGGAGACTCTCTCTCACCTACAGCATCATAGAATTTCACAGTATCTCATGACAGAAGCATCCATTATTCTGCTGCTCTGTATTCCAGCAGAGAGAGCACGGCCACTTCTTTGTAGGCTCACTCTGGAATACACTGGCCATATGTTTCCACTCGTACCTTTGAGGATGATGCCCGCTTTATGTAAAATCGCTTGAAACGGTGCCTCCAAGGCCGATGTAATCTTGCGCAGTCCATTTCTGATCTTGTAATATTAAGCCTAAGGTTTTCAGTAAACAAAAATCTTGCATTCCTAAGGGGGAAAAAAAAAATTCTGTTCTTCTTCATAGATGACTAATAAAGTAATGAGGCACACACAGTGTTGTGCAGAGAAACAAGTCACACACTCTTTACTTGTGCTGTTCTTTCTTGTCCACCATCTTTTTTTTAGCAGTTTTACCTTCATCAAGGTGACGTTTAATAGGATATCTCTGTTCTTCTTGCTTTTCAGATGTATGCAGCCCACAAATAATGAAACTAAACTTCAAACTTAACATTTTAGGACTGTGGCTGACATTTATTTTTACCCTGCTTATTTATCAGAACTAATCCTCGTTCACAGCCACCCAGAGCTCTGAGGTCATCTAATTTGATGATCCTTGATGTGCCCAGAATAAAGCTAAAAACTGAGGTGACTGAGCCTGAAAACTCCCAGTGGCTGGGCATTTTACTAAAAAAAAAAAAAATCGTAATCAATTGATAATTTTGTCATTTGATTGATTTATTTCATTTTTCAGTAGAATATTGTTTATTACTACACCTTCCATTCTTCATTATCACTTTATGCTCCATATGCAGTACATGAGGATTAGAGTGAAGTGAGGAAACTTAAGAAATGTGTAGGCTGAATAACTTTGATTTAAGGTAACTTGGGTGATAAATAGACTTAAAGCAGCTGGGGAAACCTGAGCTTTTCAAAACCATTTGATTAGTTGTTAAGGTGCAGTTTTCTGAGGGCCCAGCACACTGAGCCTGGAGGAAATTTATAGTATTTTGAAAAGTTAAACAAGATGTTAACATGGAAATATAAATGTATTGTAATAGAACAGAAAATGAAACGTATGTCCCATGTCCATAAAGTCACACGATGTGATAATTTAGAGCAACTGCAGGCCACCGGGGGCTGGTGTGTGAAACATTTTTGACAGGTTTGGCTGAGTGTACTGCTGCGTTTGATGCTAATGCACTGCTTCATTTTGTTCCACAAACATGTCGTACTGCATAAGCCATGGTGAAATTTGTTTTTGCAGCAAATACTCTGTGGCCTTCAACGTCTGGTGTAGCCAAGGTATTGGTGAACCACTCGCCCCTTACTAATTTTAGTGTTGTTTATCGCACTGTTATCTGGGAGTCTGCGCTAAATAAGGCTGGAGGATCATTATGTGCAGACCTTATCCCATGTCAACCCATGACTTGAGTATCAGTGTCCTATTAGATCATTGACCAAAGGTATTGAATTCTAATAGGCCTATTGGTGTGGCCTAATGGTCCAAGTATTGAATTATGATATTGGCACGGGCTGATGGCCTCAGGATTGAATTATGATATTGGTGTGCTGCAAGCTAATGGTTCATGGTATTGAATTATGATATTGGTGCACTTTGATGGTGTAGGGATTGAATTATGATATGGCTTGCTATCTGCTAATAGCTCACCCTGTGTAATTTTCAATGTCAATCATGGCTTGAGTTGCCCGATCCATAACCGGCCTTCGGGTTCAACACATCAGTCACATCAGATGGGAACAGCCTTGAACCTTTAGCCTCAGTTCTCACTCCTCACTCAGCTTTTGTCCATCCAGTTCTCTGCAGTTCATTGTCATTATAAAAAGTAGAGTTTCATGCAGAAAATCCAGGTAAAAGCAGTTTGTTGTTTATATCTTTGCATCACCTTGCCCCCCCAATTTCACCTATGAAATAAGGAATAGAAGATACTTTAACATCATGCTATCATGGTTCTTTTATTATTTTTCTTATGCAATGGCATGTTTAATATTTTATATTATTTTACACTTTATATGCTATTTTTGTTTGGGTTTTTGTCTTTATATTTTGTACAACACTTGTTTAGAAAAGTGCTATATAAACAAAATTTGTTTGTTTGCTTGCTTGCTTAGTGTATCCTTGCCAGCTATCAGGAGAGGAAATGATGGGTATTTTAATGACAATCTAATTCCAGTTTGGAGATGTTAGATTAAGCAAAGTGTTTTATTGATTTCCTGGCCTTTGTTCAGTGGCCAGTCAGTGACTCTGTGTGGATTTGGCATTTTCATACACCACCTTCTCTTATAAGGCGCCTAATGTTAAAGTAATGGCTCTGAATCTGAGTTGACTTCATTTTTGTAAGTGTCCACACCTTTGCAGTGTTTATGTTGAGCTCATTCCCATTTTGGTAGTTGAAAAGCAACCAGAGCAGTGATGGTCCTGCTGCCAGCTCACCGAGTAAATGGACGGCCTACTTCTGTGTCAGCCCTCTAAAAATAACACAGACTGCTGGCTGGGCTCAGCAGAAAACTACCGCCGATTATGATGATTCAGCTACCCTGTATTCACAGGTGTGTGTATGTGTGTTTGTCAGGGATGGGTTAGGCTTAACAGATTGTTCTCTGCATCGGCTTTATGTTCTGTCCTATGCTGGTGAAGTTTTGTTTAGTCAGAACTTGGAAACTGTTTATGTGTGCGTGTGTTCACATTTTGAGATCCAGTCATTTTAATAAAGGAAAGTTGTCTTTCTTATGTAATAGTCGGACTCAAATTAAATCAGTTTAAATGCTAGCACCATGGTATTATTACTTCACAGGCTTTGCCTGTTGGAAAATTATAATACTTAGGGCTGGTCCACGGGTTGTCTACCAAAAAATGGAAAATTCTACACAAATGAGGCAGTCCTGTGTCTGTTAAATATCATTGAATGTCCTCAGACGGTACCTTAACCTCCCCCTGACCTTGGACCCAAGCAGCTGTCATACTGGAGCCAGGGTTCAGAGGTGGCCTGACCCTGCAGACCCTAGTGTGACATGGGCTGTCTGACTGGCCTGACCTTTAAAGCTAACAGATGATGACTTCACCATCTGTCTTGCCTTTAACAGGTCTAGCCTCTTTGAGCTTGAACTTGAACTTGTAGATGTAGAAAGACAAAAAAAAAGAGGGAGAAAATTGTCTCACAATTGGCCCAGGCTATTTTTCTATGCTCATGTATTTTT
The DNA here is from genome assembly GCF_001952655.1 of Monopterus albus. Lineage (NCBI taxonomy): Eukaryota > Metazoa > Chordata > Actinopteri > Synbranchiformes > Synbranchidae > Monopterus > Monopterus albus. Next base: position 668,055 of record NW_018128208.1, read on the forward strand.
TTTAAATTTTTTTTTTTAAGTGTGATCAAATGTGAAGCCAGAAGTTTCAACCTTCAGTCCTTGTTTACTAAGAATAATTTGTGAGTTCCTGCTTGGGTTGGAGGGGTCTGTGTGTCCTAATTTAAGAGTGTAAAGCTGCATGTTCATTGCTCAGCTCTCTAGCCTTCCGTCTCTTTCTTTTTTAAAAGTGAGAGTTGTCCTCATGAGGAAGGGGGAAGGGACTATGTGTTTAGTAGACACAGGCTCATCCGCTGACTGCTGTCTGACCCTGACTTCACCAGTATGGTTATTAATAGGCCCAGAGGCCTCAACTTCCAGGAGGCCCTCTGATCAGCTCCAGATGTGGAATGAGAGAGGACAACTCAGTGTTAGCCTATCCATGTTTCACATGAAGCAGAAAGTAGGGAGATAGGCATTTGGCAAGACTGATAAAGAGGGAGGAAGGGAGGGACAGGAGACCTTTCCACAGCAGGAAAGTTTTGTGTGAGTCTTTGTTTTCATGTGTGTGTGTTTTTTCATTTATTACACTTTCTGCCCTCAGACCAAAAGACCATAAAAACGTATGGCATCACCATGGTGACCATAATAACTACCTATAAAACAGCGTGTAAACTGTGAAATAAGACAAACAGACCAGAACAGCCCTGACTGGCTGACTGAATGGTTGCCTTCCGCCATAAAACTATTTGAGAGCCAGACTGAAGGAATGCCTCGGAGGCTGCCGTGGCTGTCACGACACATGAAAGGATTAGGCTCTGTGTTTTATCTCCTCTTTATCTGATGGTAATGGATAAGCTGAGTGTAGCCTATCATCTGACGCTTGGGCCGGGGGTTTGATGTTTTAGTAGGGTGACGGTTTGTTGAGTTGACCGCTTTGGTCTATTGATTGCTGTTTGATGGTTTTGATATGTAGGCTGTGTGGAACAGGTCAAGTCTTTTTATGCAGTGAAGGCTCCAAATAGCTTTTAGCTGCCCTTCACTCCCCCCATTATTCTAGTGGTTCGTTTGATGTTTGGATCAATCAATAGAAAGAGTCTGAGCTCTTACACATGCTCCATCCTACTTCCCACTGAGCTCAATTCCTCTTCCTTCATTGTACCGGCTTTATATCACATTCTCTCAATGCAGAATAAATGATATAATTATAACCCATTACTTTGCCTAATGCAGGCTAATTATTCTGTCATTACTGTAAGGATTAGCTATGCTCATTCTCTCTTTCTTGTCGTGGCCTTTCTCAGCCTTTTCCTCTTAGAAGTCATGCAAGCAGGGCAGAAAACTCTTACTCATAAAGGCTGAGTAAGACTTAACCCCAGGACATGTTCTGCTAATGTTGATCGTATAGACCATGGGTGTCAAAATCAGTCAGAGGCCTAGGCCACGCTAGAAAACAGTGACAGCATGGGCTGTTGATCGTATAGACCATGGGTGTCAAAATCAGTCAGAGGCCTAGGCCACGCTAGAAAATAGTGAGAGCATGGGCTGGACACGTTAAAGAGTCTGGATATGTCTAACCTAATGGGGCATTTTGATATATGGTTTTAATTTATGCGTAGAAGTCAGCATGCTGCTTATAGAGGCTAAGGCACAGCTCATGCTGATGTGTCATCATCAGGCAATAAAACAAGGCTAAATTAAATTGTGGAAAAAGGGCTTCATGTAGCACAGGGAAGTACATCAGAATGACACACACCTTTGTCACTGTCCTGTGACCGTTCCAACATCATGGCACTTCTAGTCATCCTTACATGGAAGAGCACAGATCACATCTTGACAAAATTACACAAATTTTGAACACTTGTCAAGGGGTCATGGGCTTTCTTTCTTGGCCAGAAAGACTAGTTCACATGAGTATAGGAATAATTAGTGAATGAATTTGTATTGGTGTTGGTGATATAGTTTTTGTTTTGATTGGTAGTGTTAGGTATTTTTTGTCAGATAGAAATTGGATAGATACTTTATGTATTAGAAATGTTTAGTGGAGATAGGATGTCTAGTTAGACTGTTAAATGCTTAGGCATGCTTATGAGTTTCTACAGGGTACATCTGGTCAAGGATAACTAGAGAGAAGAGTTGATGACTGTCAGCAGACAGGGTGTTTAATATTATTATTACGACGTGTATAACTGTAGCCTTAGCCACAATATGTTCTTATGTTTAAGTCACGACATGTACTAGAGGTCGTGAGAATGTTTTTAGTTACACACCGCTTAACCGGTTCAGGGTCTTTCATCTTTCATCTGCCTGCGTGCAGTTTGGAGGTGCAAGATACCTGAGCGTGTAATGTTAATTTTACCTGTGATCCTTTGAATAAATCAGCACTGTTTTGAAGTTACTTGGACTGCCTCGTCTCTCAGAGTTAGCAATGGTAACAAGAACCATAGTCCTACAGTAGTCATGGTAGAATAGTGTCAGTGATTGGACAACTGGGTGACCCTGGCTCTCAGATGTTGTTGCCTTCCAAGCCATTTGGACCAGCCACTTCTTCACCTGAGCAAATAGAATGAAGATGCTGTGTGTGTCAAGCCACTTATCTGCTCTTTGCTTAGGTGAGGATAGGATTCAGGAATGCTTATAGCTTAGCATGGAAGATTGTGTTCGCTTATGGCTTAATGCCTGACTCCCCCCTCTTTGGGGTCATATAATGGGTAAACATCATTTATCTTGTATACTGAGCTTTCATATGAATGCTCTCCCATTCTTTGGCACATTTAACTGTGTATTACCGACTGTCTACAACATTACAGCATTGCTAGGCTACACCTGTGGTTACTTGTGTGTTGTATGTATGTCATATGAACTAATATTGGTGATTTTCAGGTACCTGCTGGAGTCCTTGGGCCACAGGCTTGTATATGTACTACAGGGCCTGGAGAGCCCTACTGTTCTTCCAGACTTGATTAATCCCTATCGCCCTTCTCCATGATCGCGGTTTCCATTTTTTTAGTCCATATCTGTGCACTCATCCCCTCCCCAATCTCTCACTGTGCCTCTCACTGGCACAGAATGGCTTCCTGGCAGAATGGAAGCATTAATTTCAAGGATGAGAGGTGTGATACTCTCTCCCCCTCTCTCTGTGTCTCTAGTTCTCTCCGTCTCTCTATCTGTGCTCTGTTTGTAATGCGTGGCCTTTATCGTAGCTGAAACAGCTCACTACCCTCTGATCCTATCTCAGATCTCAATATCCTAGCCGTTCCACCCTGTAAACGCAGGGATGAAAAATCTTGCCCTTTCACCAATGCATTACACCCTAGCATATCGCCATACCCTGCTCCTCCCATTGCACACTCCACACCACTCACCCTTTGTGACATGGGCTTCCAGTTAAATTCAAACTCTCCAAAATGAGGCCAAGTGCACTGCACTTCCTCTATGCCAAGAACCATCTTAGTCTCATTATATTTGTATTTAGGCCCAGGCTTGGCCTCTGAAAACCCCTTGTCAGACAATAGCTTGGGCAAAAATAATGACTAGCTCTCAGTAAGCTTCAGCAGAGTTAAGGCTTGGATGTTGGGGAGATAAAACAACAACCAGTCTCTCAGCAGAGAAACATGGATCAATACGAACGAGGCTGCTGTGTGAAAAGGCTGTTTTTGATCCAGGCTTGCGTCAGCGTCAGTAAGGTGAGTCTTGACAGCTCCTGTGCTGTTGGTAGATATGGATCTGTGTTCAAAAAAAGGAGCAAAACGCTCAGGGACCACAAGCGTCTTGTTAGACTTTGGAGAGAGTGGTAGGCTGATCCCCGCCCCCAGCCACTCTGCACACAAACAGGCGCACGCAGTTGCACCAACACACATTAAAAAAAAAAGGTGTTTAGACGCCAGTTGCCACAGTGCAACTATTGTGTTATTGGGTGAGAGGAAAAGTGAAAACGGAGATTCAGGAGGATATGAGTTGCATCTTCAAACCCTGTGTGGTTTGAGGAAACGGCGTCTGCTGGCACATTTAAAGTTCTGCACCCTGCTATGTCAAAGGTAGGAAGGCAGACTTGATTGTAGCCTCTTATCTGTGCTGCTGTTGTGTTGTGTTTTTGAGGGGGCGTGCCTGTGATCTCCGATCATGTACCGTGTCGCTGTAGCGAGCGTGGCTGTCGCTCCTGACTGAGCCGCCACCCTGCGACCCCACCCCCACACAATAGCTTTGGCATGCAGAACAGTCAGCCGCATAGTAGGTGGAACACTGAGGGGGGGAGCTGGTAAGGTAGGCCTCGTAGATTTCAGATAAGACATCTTTCCAGAAGCCTTTTGCTGTTTACTATCAAAACCTAACAACCTCAGACATCAGAGATAAAAGGAAAGATTAGTGATTGCACTAGGCAGGACTGAAAACTTCATCTTTTAAACATCTGTGTCTGTGGAAGGCCTTTCACTTTGTAATGTAAAGTTTTATTTAGAAGTACAGTATTAGCCTCTTTGTGACGTGCCTGATATAGCGTTAGGATTACAAAGGAGAAACAAAGGTGTTTTTTCAGTTTCTGTGCCTGGCTTGAATTCAAGAGTGGTACTCCATTAGATTAATGTGTAAAACATGCACCGAATGCGGAGCAGTTAACCTACATTGTGTTTGGACTAAAGGAGTAGTGGCAGACTACTTGGCATGTGTGACTGCAGCCTGGGTGTAAACAAAGTGTTTCTAGCAGTCACAGACTCAATTATTCTACAGAGAATGAGATCTGAAGCAAATCCTAGTGCGGTGTTCTCTCCTCGATGTGCGTTCCTGGTCACCATGGCAGTACAGACAGCAGCTGCAGCTTGACTTCATTCCGTGTACATAACAATAACTTTGTTGTCATTCCGCCAGGCTATCTGTCTCGGCATCGTCGGAGCATGAGGGCATAAGGAATTCCGTGAAGTTTTGATACTTCAATTAAAGTGCGGCTGTCTCCTGTTATCTCATTTAGTCTGTAGTCGATATGATTGGCATAATCAGACATGCCTGATTGGTGCCTCCCATTTAATTAATCAGTCTCACTGTATCATCACCTGTGGCTCATTAGAGTAATTAGGGTGAATTAGTCAGATAGAGGGCCTCTCTCTGCCTGCAGATGAGTGGAAGGAATTTCATTAGGAGAGATGAGCACACAAATGTTTACCTTGGATCTGATGGCCAGTCCTAATAGGATTTGTTTACCCGTGACTGTTATCTGTGATTAGTATTATTACCAGCGTGGTAGGACGAAGAGATACTCATTTCCGTCTGGCTCGGTCTTCTAGCTGCGAACATAGCTCACCATGCCAGAACTCACTGGGCGAGCGCGTTAGCAGATTTCCCCTTTTGAAAGAATGTGGAAAGACTGGGCTCCCTAAGTTACTGCAGCGGCCTGCGAGGGCATTGATGTGAGATCACATGTGTGCGGAGCATTGTGCGGGCGGCTTCTTGGCCAGGTTGGTGTTGAAGCCTCTCTAGGGAGCGTTGGCAATCTGTTCCATTCGTCTTTACAGCTGACCAGACGACCAAATGAACCAGGACAGGCACTGCTGCTGTGGGCCAGTCCAGCCAAGCCAAGCAGGGCTGTTACAGCAATCACACAGACATTACAGCCCACTTAATGCTCCCTTGCACACACCATATTCCATCCTCTGCTAAACAAGACAGTGCAGTCCTAACCAGCCACAGCCAGATTTAAAAATAGTGTTGGAGTTAGTGTAAATGGTTTAATGAATTAATTTGCCACTAAATTAAACAGTTGTCAGATTTGAAAAGTAAAAAATAACAAAGTCAAGCCAAGGAGAGCCAGAGAGCGTTCAGAGACTGGGCATGTTGTTTGGTGCTCTCTGGTGTGTCAACATTCATGCTGATAGTTGCACTTTGTCAGTGCAGTTAATTACATTTCTTGTCATTGTATTAATCATGTAGTAAGCAACATACACCTCCGTAATTTGCATGTCTTTGTGTGTTTTTTTTTTTTTTTTTTTTTTTTAAAACAACAAAGGCTTATAAAACCGTCATGGATATCAATCACTCATGTCAAACACGATGGAAGAGAAATCCCAGTGGTATGCCATATGGCTTGAACCCTTGCAACGCAGCCTTGCCTAACACTAATAATATTCACCTCCAAAAGTTTGGTATTTGATAGTTTCTAATGATCTATCTAAACTAAAATGCTCTTAATGTTTTTTAATAGTATCCTTGTGATATCCGACTTTGTAGCTGGATATTTAGTTAAAAATATGTAACAAAACTTGTCCATGCCGATTTATTTAATTAAGGATGTCTTGATAGGTGTTTTTCACACCTATTCGGAGTCTGTTTTCCAGTTTTCTGCAGCCATGTTTGCACTACTGGCTGGTTTGTTCAAACTGAAATGTGACAAAGGCTCTACACGGTCCTCTTTGCTATCGTGTCTGCACAGTGTTGCTGTTTAATACACAGTGACAGATGTCACCATTCTGGCCATTATAAAAATGAAAAGTCCTCATCTTTCTGTTTCACTACATATTAATCTAACTATCTGTTATCGTTAGGCACAACAGTAATATAAACTGCAGTGTGGGTGCTAGCAAGGATCAGGTATCTAGACCAACTGGGCACTGACAGTCCTCACTGCAAAGAACTGAACCAGTCCTTATCAGAGTTGATACCGACATCTCATATTGGAGTAAAGATCGGCTTATTTTAAGCAGGGATTTATGTTCTTATACAATATTATTGACCAGAGAGTATCACTTGTAAGGAAAAGGAATAATATTTTACTCTACTGAATGTGTTGGTCCCATGTAAATGTCCTGAAACCAGCTTCAGAGGAAATATAGAAAGTCATTTTTGTTGCCATGAGTGCACATGTGGACACTGGGGAAAAAGAAGTTAAAATTAACATGTTTGCACAGTTTTCTTTTTCTTTAACAAAGAAAAGTGCAAGGAGGAAAAGGACATCTTCAGTGTGTTTCTAGTACGAGTTTGCACCTTTGTAAAATGTAAACTGACCCCACACTTCAGTCTAGTTTTATTTAAGGAAGAATCCATCTTCAACATTCAGCATAAAAAAATACACTGACATAGATATTCAGTATCCACTCAATGTACTAAAATTTACTTCTCTTTATTTAACCAGGTAAAAAAACCCCATTGAGATCACGATCTCTTTTACAAGGGTGACCTGGCCAAGAGGTCAACAACACGTCGTCAATACATAAGTTTCAATACAAATCAAAAACATTAAACATTTAAACAATCAAAACCATAAATACAATAATCAACAATATTACAACATGCCCTGCGTATTGTGTGGTCTAAAATCAGAATAGTATGGTCATTAAGATGTGATGTGTGTGAGCAGGGGGCAGGCAAAAGGGATTATGCACGTTCACGTTACAATCCATCAGCAGGACGAGTGTGAAGTCTGCCCGTGTGTGCGCTGATGTGAGCAGAGTTTGCTGTATAGTCAAAACCTGACTGGGTCTGAGGGTCTGGTTTTTTTAATGGAGACCATGCCCATAATTACTCCCCCATGTGGCAGTGAATCAATCCTCTTTCATGTGTGATGTGTTTATTTAGCTTAGCAGTGAGAATTTGTTTTTGGACGGGGATTTGGTAACACATTGGGATATGGCTGCAGGGTATTGGAAAGGGATTGGGCAGAATCAAGGGTGTCAGGGATTGGCACATGACCTCCTAAAGCAGAACTGTGGTGGATAAATGTGGTTATTTCAGTTTTGCTCAAAATCAGCTTATCGATAAATGTGTATGCATAGAGCGGCTTACTGGCCCGCATTCCTTTGATTTGAATAACTGATTAGTGGACAGTAAATTCACCTTGGGTGTTTATGGAATAATTTGCAAAGAAAATTCTGGTAAATGTAATACAGTTTACAAGTTATTTAACTCATTAAGTAGTCATATGGGCTTTTACTGCTGTCATTAAAAAGACTAACATGAACAACAGTATATAATGTATAGCTGTGATGCAGCGTGAAGATTGTCCCATAGCTGAGATAAGAGGAAAACATAAAAGCCAAACATTTCATTTTCTTTAAATTAAATACAGTAAGACTATAGTAGGCTACCTCTGTGCTGTTCTCTGACCTGTCCCTTCAGCACTAGCTCTCCCACTGGCTGCTGTCCTCCTCCTACATCTCTCTCTTCAGCTCTCCCTTCCTGACCCTCTCTTGCTGCTTCAGCAGTGCCAGTGAATATTCAAAATGAATCAACTGGATCACTAATCACACTGGTCGGACTGATCAGCTTTCCCACGCGTTTATCGATATTTATGAACTGGTATTAACTGTATCCACTTGCAGAGCAGTCCATATACATCCATGCTATACACAGCGTGCTGACCTCTCCAACCACTGTATTCTAATATTAGCCTAACTAGTCTTAGTAGCTTGATAATAACATAGAACAGTTGATTCTCCACAACTGACAGCATTTCATTTAACAAATCAAACTCAGGGAGGAGGAGCCGTTCACAGACAGTCCGTTGTCATGTGTTTGTGTGTGTGTGAGAGAGAAATAGAACGGGGCATGGAGGGACTGTGCGAATACATGTGCTACGCACAGCACGTATTTTATTTAAATCGATATGTAGCGGTCAGTGTGGCAGCCCGCCGCAAATAAATGAATGTATGGAAAACACTGAATATAAACTATACTTCTTTTCAGTATATTTATTTATAATGAACCTAGTAAGACTTTATTTTTCAAGCCCTTAATTGTGTCCTGAGGTGTGTAACATTCATGTCATAACTGAAATCCTGTACTCTGTTTTTCTTTACTTTTGTACTGATTCACATCATGTACTCTCAGAGGGAGTTTGTATATTTTCAGAACTTAACATTTACTGGCACAGCTTGGATGATTAACAGCATTATCTCTCCCTAATTATGCCATCTGAGTTCATGAAATGCTCCAAACTGAAGGTGTTCCACTGAGTTATTATATTTCACTGATTTCTGTGATGCCCCCACCACCCAGAACAGTAAGCCTTGAGGCCTACTTGATCATGTTGTGATTAATATCTGCCAGTTTGATGTTACTATCTTGAACCAACTGGGTCCTGTATTCTTGTTCCTGTAGCTAATCTTTACTAATATAATAATTACACCTCTATTCATGAACTAGAGCATTCATTTATTGGACAATTAATTTAACATGATTAAAATGTATTAGCTTCTTCCTTTCATCAAGCATCGCACAAGCTTCTGCATGCGCTTGAATTCACTAAGAGAGAGTGCACCTGCTCCATGGCCATGGGCAAACAGGCTGCTACATCAACTGCTCCATAGGCAGCAAGAGC